>NW_028294737.1:0-98000 GCF_964341445.2 Mesoplodon mirus
TCATCACAATGCACCATGAGCCTGTCATCAGAGTGCTCCACAGTCTTGTCATCACAATGCTCCAAATATTTGTCATCACAATGCTCCATGCACTTCTCATCAAAATGCTCTCTCACCATGATATCACAATGCTACATCAGTATTTGTCACAATACTCCCTCACCCCTGTCATCACAATGTTCCAAGACTCCTGTCATCAAAATGTTCCATGACACTTTTCATCCAATTGCTCCATGACCCTGTCATCACAGTGCTCCCTGCCCTTCTCATCACAATGCACAACGCCCTTGCCATCAAAATGCTCCATGACCTTTGTCATCATAAAGATCCATGACTTTTGGGATCACAATGCTCCATGTCCTTGTCATCACATTGCTCCATGCCCTGTCTTCACATAGCTCCATGACACAAGTCATCAGGATGCTCCATGGCCTTCTCATCAAAATGCTCCATGCCCTTGCCATCACAATGCTCCATTATCCCTGTCATAATAATGCTGCATAACCCCTGCCACCACCATGTTCCATGGCCTTGTCATCAAAAAGCTCCCTGAGACTTCTCATCAAAATGCTCCATGAACACTGTAATCACAATGCTCTATGCCCCTTTTCATCTCAATGATCCATGAACCCTGTTATCAAAATGCACCATGCCCATCATCATAATGCTTCATGCTATTGTCATCACAATGAAATCAAAATGCTCCATGACCTCTGTCATAGCAATGCTCCAAACCCTTGTGATCACAGTATTCCATAACACTTGTCATCACAATGCCCCATGACGCTCGTTATCACAATTATCCATGGTCTTCTCATCACAATGCTCCATGACCTTCGTCATAACAATGCTCAATACACTTGTCATCACATTGCTCCCTGACACTTGTTGTCTGTATGCCACTTGAAACCTGTCATGACAAGGCTCCATGCGTTTTTCATCACAATGATCCATGCCATTTTCATCACAATGCTCCAAGACCCATGTAATCACAATGCTCCATGCCCTTGTCATCACAAAACACAATGACGCTTGTCATCAGGATTCTCCTTTGTCTTCTACTCACTATGCTCCATGCCCTTGTCATCACAATGTTCCATGACCCCTGTAATCACAGTGCCCATGCCCCTTTCCTTCAGTATGCTCCATGAGACTTGTCATCACAAGCATCCATGGTTTTGTCATCACAATGCTCCAGGACATTGTCATCACAATGCTTCACGACCTTGTCATGAAAATTTCCAATGGCCCTTGTCATCATAATGCTCCAAACCCTAATCATCACAATCCTCTATTATATTTGTCATCACAATTCTCCATTACATTTGGCATCACAATGCTCCATGCCATTTTCATTGCAATGGCCCATGACATATGTCATCACAATGCTCCCTGACACCTGTCTTCACAATACTCCATGACCTTCTCATCACAATGATCCATGCCCTTGTCATCACAATGCACCATGTCCACTCTCATCACAATAATCTATGAAACTTCTCAGACCAATGCTCCATGCCCGTGTCATCACAATCGTCCATGAACCCTGTCATCACAATGCTCCGTGACTCCAGTCATCACAATGCTTCATAACGTTTGTCATCACAATGGTCCATGCCCGTGTCATCACAACGCTCTGTGACCTTTGTAACCACAATGCTCCATGAAATTTTCATCACAATTCTCTGTGACACTTGTCATCACAGTGCTCCATGTCTTTGTCAGAACAATGCTCCATGACCATTTTCATCACAATGTGCCACGTGCATTTCATCACAACGGTCCACAAACTTGTCATTGCAATGCTCCATAAACGTTGTAATCACAATGGTCCATGCACTTCTCATCAAAATGCTCTCTCACCAGAGATATCACAATGTTCCATCACTAGTCATCACAATACTCCCTCACCCCTCTAATCACAAGGTTCCATGACACTGTCATCACAATGCTACATCCCCTTATCATCACAAAGTTCCATGACCCCTGCCATCACAATGTTCCATAACCCCTGTCATCAAAATGCTCCCTGACCCTTTCCATCCCAAAGCTCCAAGTCCACTGACATCACAATGGTCTATAAACACTGCCATCAAAATATTCCATTACACTTTTCATCCAATTGCTCCATGACCCTGTCATCACAATGCTCCCTGCCCTTCTCATCACAATGCAACATGCCCTTGTCATCAAAATGCTCCATGACTTGTCATCACAAAGCTCCATGACCCTTGGCATCACAATGCTCCATGTCATTGTCATCACAATGCTCCATGAACGCTCTCATCACATTGCTCCATGCCCTTGTCATCACAAAGCTCCATGACACTTGTCATCACAATGCTCAATGCCATTCTCATCACAATGCTCCAGGCACTTGTCATTACAATCCTGCATGACCCATGTATCACAGTGTTCCTTGCCCTTGTCATCACAATGCTCCATGCCCACTCTCATCACAATAATCCATGAAACATTTCAGACCAAAGTTCCATACCCTTCTCATCACAATGCTCCATTACTCCTGTCATAACAATGCACCATGACCCCTGCCATCACAATCTTCCATGGCGTAGTCATCACAAGGTTCCATGACACTTCTCATCACAATGCTCAAGACCCCTGAAATCACAATGCTCCATGCCCTGGTCATCACAAAGCTCCATGACGCATGTCATCAGAATGTTCCATGGCCTTATCATCACAATGTTCCATGCCCTTGTCAGCACAATGCTCCAAGACCCTTGTAATCACAATGCTCCATGCCACTTTTCATCTCAATGCCCCATGAACCCTGTCATCACAATGCACCATGCCCATCATCATAATGCTTCAGGCTATTGTCATCAAAATGAAATCAATATTCTGCATGTCCTCTGTCATCATAATTCTCCAAACCCTTGTGATCACAATTTTGCATAACACGAATCGTCACAACACCCCATGATGCTCATCATCACAATTATCCATGGTCTTCTCATCACAATGCTCCATGATCTTTGTCATCACAATGCTCAATACACATGTCATCACAATGCTCCCTGACACTGGTCGTCAGTATGCTCCTTGAACCCTGTCATGACAAGGCTCCATGCCTTTTTCATCACAATGATCCATGCCCTTTTCATCACAATGCTCCAAGATCCCTCTAATCACAATGCTCCATGCCCTTGTCATCACAAAACTCCAGGACACATGTCATCAGAATGCTCCATGGCCTTCTCATCACAATGCTCCATGCCCTAGTCTTCACAGTGCTCCAAGACCCCTGTAATCACAATGCTCCATGCCCCTTTTCATCAGAATGCTCCATGAGACTTGTCATCACAAGTCTCCATGGTCTTCTCATCACAATGCTCCAGGACCTTGTCATCACCATGCTTCATTTACTTGTCATCACAATGCTCCAGGACCACTATCATCACAATACTCCATGCACATTTTCAGCCCAATGCTCCACGACCTACTCATCACAATGCTCCATGGCCCATATCATCACAATGCTCCATGACCACTGTCATCACAACATTCCATGACACCTCACAACACAATGATCCGGGATTCTTGTCATCACAATGATCCATGCCCTTATCATCTCAATGCTCCATGACCCCTGTATTCACAATGCTCCGTGACGCTTGTCATCATAGTGCTACATGACACATGTCATCACAATGCTCCATGCATTTGTCAGCAAAATGCTACATGACCTTGTCATTACAATGCTTTCTGCGCTTGTCATCACAATAGTCCATTTCCATTGTCATCACAATCCTCCATGAACCTTGGGATCACATTGCTTCATTCCTTTCTCATCAAAATGCTGCATGCTCCTTGAAATCAAAATGATCCATGAACTCTGTCATCACAATGCTCCAAATCCTTGTAATCACAGTGTTCCATAACACTTGTCATCACAAAGCTCCATGATGCCTGTCATCACAATACTCCATGGACTTTACATCACAATGCTCCATGACTTTGTCATCACAATTCTCAATATACATGTCATCACAATGCTCCCTGACACTTGTCATCAGAATGTTCCTTGAACCCTGTCACGAAAAGTCTCCATGCCTTTTTCATCACAAAGCCCCATACAGTTTTCATCACAATGCTGCATGCCATTGTCATCAAAATACTCCACAAGCTTGTCATCATAATGCTCCATGACCCTTGTCATCACAATTCTCCATGCACTTGTCAGCTCAATGCTCCCTGACCCTTGTCATCACAATGCTCCAAGCCATTGTCATCACAATGCTCCATTACCTTTGTCATCAGAATCCTCCATGACACTTGGCATCACAATGCTCCATGCCATTGTCATCACAATGGGCCATTACATATGTCATCACAATGCTCCCTGACACCTGTCTTCACAATATTGCATGATCTGGTCAAACAATGCTCCATGCCCTTGTCATCACAATGTGCCATTCCATCTGTCATCACAATAATCCATGAAACATATTAGACCAATGCTCCATGCCCTTTTCATCACAATGCTCCATGCACTTGTTACCACAATGTTGCAAGACCCCTGTAATCAGAATGGTCCATGCCCCTTTTCATCAGTATGCCCCATGAGACTTGTCTTCACAAGGCTCCATGGTTTTCTAATCACAAAGCTCCAGGACTTTTGTCATCACAATGCTCCTCGATCTTGTCATGAAAATTCTCAATGGCCCTTGTCATCATAATGCTCCAAGCCCTAGTCATCACAATGCTCCATTATATTTGTCATCACAATCCTCCATTACATTTGGCATCTCAATGCTCCCTGACATTGTCATCGCAGTGGACCATGACATATGTCATCACAATGCTCCCTGACACCTGTCTTTACAATATTCCATGACCTTCTCATCACAATGATCCATGTCCTTGTCATCCCAATGCTCCATGACCATTGTCATCACAGTGCTCCATGACACCTGTCTTCACAATACTCCATGACTTTCTCATCACAATGCTCCATGCCCTTGTCATCACAATGCCCCATGTCCACTGTCATCACAATAATCTATGAAACTTGTCAGACCAATGCTCCATGCCCCTGTCATCGCAATGCTCCATGCCCTTGTCATCACACTGCTCCATTACCCCTCTCATCACAATGCTCCCTGAATCCAGTCATCACAATTCTTCATAATGTTTGTCAACACAACGGTCCATGCTCGCGTCCTCAAAAGGCTCTGTGTCCTTTGTAACCTCAATGCTCCATGAAATTTTCATCACAATGCTCCATGACCCTTTTCATCACAATGCTCCATGCCTTTGTCCGGACAATACTCCATGACCCTTGTCATCACAATGTGCCATGCTCTTTTCATCACAATGGTCCACAACCTTGTCATCGCTATCCGCCATAAACCTTGTAATCACAATGCTCCATGCACTTCTCATCCAAATGCTCTCTCACCTGAGATATCACAATGTTCCGTCACCAGTTATCACAATACTCCCTCACCCCGGTAATCAAAATGTTCCATGACCCCAGTCATCACAATGCTACATCCCCTTATCAGCACAATGTTCCATAACCCCTGACATCACAATCTTCCATAACCCCTGTCATCAAAATGCTCCATGACCCTTTTCATCCCAAAGCTCCATGACCCCTGGCATCAAAATGTTCTATAACCCCTGTCATCAAAATATTCCATTACACTTTTCATCAAATTGCTGCATGACTCTCTCATCAAAATGCTCCCTGCACTTCTCATCACAATGCACCACAGACTTGTCATCAAAATGTTCTATGACTTTGTCATCACAAAGCTCCATGACCATTGGCATCACAGTGATCCATGCCATTGTCATCACAGTGCTCCATAAACGCTCTCATCACATTGCTCCATGCCCTTGTCATTACAAAGCTCCATGACACTTGTCATCACAATGCTCGATGCCCTTCTCATCACAATGCTCCATGCCCTTGTCATTACAGTCCTCCATGACACATGTATCACAGTGTTCCGTGCCGTTGTCATCACAATGCTCCATGCCCACTCTCATCACAATAATCCTTGAAACATTTCAGACCAATGCTCAATGCCCTTCTCATCAAAATGCTCCATTACTTCTGTCATAACAATGCTCCATGACCACTGCCATCACAAAGTTCCATTACACTTTTCATCAAATTGCTGCATGACCCGGTCATCAAAATGCTTCCTGCCCTTGTCATCACAATGCACCATGCCCTTGTCATCAAAATGCTCCATGACTTGTCATCACAAAGCTCCATGACACCTGTCATCACAATGCTCCATGCATTTGTCAGCAAAATTCTACATGACCTTGTCATTAGAAAGCTCTATGCGCTTGTCATTACAATGCTCCAAGAACTCTGTAATCACAATGCTCCATGCCCTTTTTCATCTCAATGCTCCATGAACCGTGTCATCACAATGCACCATGCCCATCATCATAATGCTTCAGGCTATTGTCATCACAATGAAATCAAAATTCTCCATGAACTCTGTCATCATAATGCTCCAAACCCTTGTGATCACAATGTTTCATAACACTTATCATCACAACACCGCATGACGATCATCATCACAATTATCCATGGTCTTCTCATCACAATGCTCCATGATCTTTGTCATCACAATGCTCAATACACTTGTCATCACAATGCTCCCTGACACTTGTCGTCAGTATGCTCCTTGAACCCTGTCATGACAAGGCTCCATGCCATTTTCATCACAGTGATCCATTCCCTTTTCATCACAGTGCTCCAAGACCCATGTAATCACAAAGCTCTATGCCCTTGTCATCACAAAGCTCCATTACGCAAGACATCAGAATGCTCCATGGCCTTCTCCTCACAACGCTAGATGTCATTGTCATCACAGTGCTCCATGAACCCTCTCATCACATTGCTTCTTGCCCTTGACATTACAATCCTCCATGACCCATGTATCACAGTGTTCCGTGCCCTTTTCATCACAATGCTCCATGCCCAATCTCATCACAATAATCCATGAAATATTTCAGACCAATGCTCAATTCCCTTCTCATAACAATGCTCCATTACCTCTGTCATAACAATGCTCCATGACCATTGCCATCACAATGTTCCACGGCCTTGTCATCACAAGGCTCCATTACCCATGTCTTCGCAATGCTCCAAGACACCTGTAATCAAAATGCTCCATGACCTTGTCATAACAAAGCTCCATGACGCATGTCAACAGTAGGTTCCATGGCCTTCTCTTCACAATGTTCCATGCCCTTGTCATCACAGTGTTCCAAGACCCCTGTAATCACAATGCTCCATGCCCCTTTTCATCTCAATGATCCATGAACCCTGTCATCACAATGCACCATGCCCATCATCATAATTCTTCATGCTATTGTCATCACAGTGAAATCAAAATGCTCCATGACCTCTGTCATAACAATGCTCCAAACCCTTGTGATCACAATATTCCATAACACTTGTCATCACAGTGCCCCATGACACTCGTCATCACAATTATCCATGGTCTTCTCATCACAATGCTCCATGACCTTTGTCATCACAATGCTCAATACACTTGTCATCAAAATGCTCCCTGACACTTGTTGTCTGTATGCTCCTTGAACCCTGTCATGACAAGGCTCCATGCCTTTTTCATCACAATGATCCATGCCCTTTTCCTCACAATGCTCCAAGAACCGTTTGAACACAATGCTCCATGCCCTTGTCATCACAAAGCTCAATGAAATATGTCTTCAGAATGCTCCTTGGCCTTCTCCTCACAATGCTCCATGCCCATGTCATCACAATGTTCCAAGACCCCTATAATCACAATGGCCCATGCCCCTTTTCATCAGTATGCTCCATGAGATTTGTCATCACAAGTCTCTATGGATTACTCATCACAAAGCTCCAGGACCTTGTCATCACAATGTTTCACGACCTTGTTCTGAAAATTCTCAATGGCCCTTGTCATCATAATGCTCCAAGCCCTAGTCATCACAATGCTCCATTATATTTGTCATCAAAATCCTCCATTACATTTGGCATCACAATGCTCCCTGCCATTGTCATTGCAATGGACCATGACATATGTCATCACAATGCTCCCTGACACCTGTCTTCACAATACTCCATGACCTTCTCATCACAATGATCCATGCCCTTTTCATCACAATGCTCCAAGACCCATGTAATCACAATGCTCCATGCCCTTGTCATCACAAAACTCAGTGACGCTTGCCATCAGGATTCTGTTTGTCTTCTACTCACTATGCTCCATGCCCTTGTCATCACAATGTTCCAAGACCCCTGTAATCACAATGCTCCATGCCCCTTTTCTTCAGTATGCTCCATGAGACTTGTCATCACAAGGATCCATGGTTTTGTCATCACAATGCTCCAGGACATTGTCATCACAATGCTTCACGACCTTGTCATGAAAATTTCCAATGGCCCTTGTCATCATAATGCTCCAAGCCCTAATCATCACAATGCTCTATTATATTTGTCATCACAATTCTCCATTACATTTGGCATCACAATGCTCCATGCCATTTTCATCGCAATGGCCCATGACATATGTCATCACAATGCTCCCTGACACCTGTCTTCACACTACTCCATGACCTTCTCATCACAATGCTCCATGCCCTTGTCATCACAATGCACCATGTCCACTCTCATCACAATAATTTATGAAACTTCTCAGACCAATGCTCCATGCCCGTGTCATCACAATCGTCCATGACCCCTGTCATCACAATGCTCCCTGACTCCAGTCATCACAATGCTTCATAACGTTTGTCATCACAATGGTCCATGCCCGTGTCATCACAACGCTCTGTGACCTTTGTAACCACAATGCTCCATGAAATTTTCATCACAATTCTCTGTGACACTTGTCATCACAGTGCTCCATGTCTTTGTCAGAACAATGCTCCATGACCATTTTCATCACAATGTGCTACACGCATTTCATCACAACGGTCCACAAACTTGTCATTGCAATGCTCCATAAACGTTGTAATCACAATGGTCCATGCACTTCTCATCAAAATGCTCTCTCACCAGAGATATCACAATGTTCCATCACTAGTCATTACAATACTCCCTCACCCCTGTAATCACAAGGTTCCATGACACTGTCATCACAATGCTACATCCCCTTATCATCACAAAGTTCCATGACCCCTGCCATCACAATGTTCCATAACCCCTGTCATCAAAATGCTCCCTGACCCTTTCCATCCCAAAGCTCCAAGTCCACTGACATCACAATGGTCTATAAACACTGCCATCAAAATATTCCATTACACTTTTCATCCAATTGCTCCATGACCCTGTCATCACAATGCTCCCTGCCCTTCTCATCACAATGCAACATGCCCTTGTCATCAAAATGCTCCATGACTTGTCATCACAAAGCTCCATGACCCTTGGCATCACAATGCTCCATGTCATTGTCATCACAATGCTCCATGAACACTCTCATCACATTGCTCCATGCCCTTGTCATCACAAAGCTCCATGACACTTGTCATCACAATGCTCGATGCCATTCTCATCACAATGCTCCAGGCCCTTGTCATTACAATCCTGCATGACCCATGTATCACAGTGTTCCTTGCCCTTGTCATCACAATGCTCCATGCCCACTCTCATCACAATAATCCATGAAACATTTCAGACCAAAGTTCCATACCCTTCTCATCACAATGCTCCATTACTCCTGTCATAACAGTGCACCATGAACCCTGCCATCACAATCTTCCATGGCCTAGTCATCACAAGGTTCCATGACACTTCTCATCACAATGCTCAAGACCCCTGAAATCACAATGCTCCATGCCCTTGTCATCACAAAGCTCCATGACGCATGTCATCAGAATGTTCCATGGCCTTCTCATCACAATGTTCCATGCCCTTGTCAGCACAATGCTCCAAGAACCTTGTAATCACAATGCTCCATGCCACATTTCATCTCAATGCCCCATGAACCCTGTCATCACAATGCACCATGCCCATCATCATAATGCTTCAGGCTATTGTCATCAAAATGAAATCAATATTCTGCATGTCCTCTGTCATCATAATGCTCCAAACCCTTGTGATCACAATTTTGCATAACACGAATCATCACAACACCCCATGATGCTCATCATCACAATTATCCATGGTCTTCTCATCACAATGCTCCATGATCTTTGTCATCACAATGCTCAATACACTTGTCGTCACAATGCTCCCTGACACTTGTCGTCAGTATGCTCCTTGAACCCTGTCATGACAAGGCTCCATGCCTTTTTCATCACAATGATCCAAGCCCTTTTCATCACAATGCTCCAAGATCCCTCTAATCACAATGCTCCATGCCCTTGTCATCACAAAACTCCAGGACACATGTCATCAGAATGCTCCATGGCCTTCTCATCACAATGCTCCATGCCCTAGTCTTCACAATGCTCCAAGACCCCTGTAATCACAATGCTCCATGCCCCTTTTCATCAGAATGCTCCATGAGACTTGTCATCACAAGTCTCCATGGTCTTCTCATCACAATGCTCCAGGACCTTGTCATCACCATGCTTCATTTACTTGTCATCACAATGCTCCAGGACCCCTATCATCACAATACTCCATGCACATTTTCAGCCCAATGCTCCACGACCTCCTCATCACATTGCTCCATGGCCCATATCATCACAATGCTCCATGACCACTGTCATCACAACATTCCATGACACCTCACAACACAATGATCCGGGATTCTTGTCATCACAATGATCCATGCCCTTATCATCCCAATGCTCCATGACCCCTGTATTCACAATGCTCCGTGACGCTTGTCATCACAGTGCTCCATGACACATGTCATCACAATGCTCCATGCCTTTGTCAGAAAAATGCTACATGACCTTGTCATTACAATGCTTTCTGAGCTTGTCATCACAATACTCCATTTCCATTGTCATCACAATCCTCCATGAAACTTGGGATCACATTGCTTCATTCCTTTGTCATCACAATGCTCCATGCTCCTTGAAATCAAAATGATCCATGACCTCTGTCATCACAATGCTCCAAATCCTTGTGATCACAGTGTTCCATAACACTTGTCATCACAACGCTCCATGATGCCTGTCATCACAATACTCCATGGACTTTACATCACAATGCTCCATGACCTTTGTCATCACAATTCTCAATATACATGTCATCACAATGCTCCCTGACACTTGTCATCAGAATGTTCCTTGAACCCTGTCACGAAAAGTCTCCATGCCTTTTTCATCACAAAGCCCCATACCATTTTCATCACAATGCTCCATGCCATTGTCATCAAAATACTCCACAAGCTTGTCATCAGAATGCTCCATGACCCTTGTCATCACAATTCTCCATGCACTTGTCAGCTCAATGCTCCCTGACCCTTGTCATCACAATGCTCCAAGCCATTGTCATCACAATGATCCATTACCTTTGTCATCAGAATCCTCCATGACACTTGGCATCACAATGCTCCATGCCATTGTCATCACAATGGGCCATTACATATGTCATCACAATGCTCCCTGACACCTGTCTTCGCAATACTGCATGATCTGGTCAACACAATGCTCCATGCCCTTGTCATCACAATGCACCATTCCATCTGTCATCGCAACAATCCATGAAACTTTTTAGACCAATGTTCCATGCCCTTGTCATCACAATGCTCCATGCCCTTTTTATCACAATGCTCCATGACCCCTGTCATCACAATGCTCCGTGATTCCAGTCATCACAATGCTTCATGACCTGTGTCATCACAATTGTCCATGCCTTCGTCATCAACAGTCTCTGTGACATTTTTATCCACAATGCTCCATGAACTTTTCATCACAATGCTCTTTGACCCTTGTCATCACAATGCTCTATGCCTTTCTCAGCACAATGCTCCATGACCCTTGTCATCACAATATTCCAAGCCTTTGTCATCACAATGCTCCATTATATTTGTCATCAGAATCCTCCATGACACTTGTCATCACAATGCTCTTTGACAATTGTGATCAGACTCCTCCATGATACCTGGCATCACAATGCTCCATGCCATTTTCATCACAATGGGCCATTACATATGTCATCACAATGCTCCCTGACACCTGTCTTCACAATACTGCATGACCTGGTCATCACAATGCTCCATGCCCTTGTCATTACAGTCCTCCATGACACATGTATCACAGTGTTCCGTGCCGTTGTCATCACAATGCTCCATGCCCACTCTCATCACAATAATCCTTGAAACATTTCAGACCAATGCTCAATGCCCTTCTCATCAAAATGCTCCATTACTTCTGTCATAACAATGCTCCATGACCACTGCCATCACAAAGTTCCATTACACTTTTCATCAAATTGCTGCATGACCCGGTCATCAAAATGCTTCCTGCCCTTGTCATCACAATGCACCATGCCCTTGTCATCAAAATGCTCCATGACTTGTCATCACAAAGCTCCATGACACCTGTCATCACAATGCTCCATGCATTTGTCAGCAAAATTCTACATGACCTTGTCATTAGAAAGCTCTATGCGCTTGTCATTACAATGCTCCAAGAACTCTGTAATCACAATGCTCCATGCCCTTTTTCATCTCAATGCTCCATGAACCGTGTCATCACAATGCACCATGCCCATCATCATAATGCTTCAGGCTATTGTCATCACAATGAAATCAAAATTCTCCATGAACTCTGTCATCATAATGCTCCAAACCCTTGTGATCACAATGTTTCATAACACTTATCATCACAACACCGCATGACGATCATCATCACAATTATCCATGGTCTTCTCATCACAATGCTCCATGATCTTTGTCATCACAATGCTCAATACACTTGTCATCACAATGCTCCCTGACACTTGTCGTCAGTATGCTCCTTGAACCCTGTCATGACAAGGCTCCATGCCATTTTCATCACAGTGATCCATTCCCTTTTCATCACAGTGCTCCAAGACCCATGTAATCACAAAGCTCTATGCCCTTGTCATCACAAAGCTCCATTACGCAAGACATCAGAATGCTCCATGGCCTTCTCCTCACAACGCTAGATGTCATTGTCATCACAGTGCTCCATGAACCCTCTCATCACATTGCTTCTTGCCCTTGACATTACAATCCTCCATGACCCATGTATCACAGTGTTCCGTGCCCTTTTCATCACAATGCTCCATGCCCAATCTCATCACAATAATCCATGAAATATTTCAGACCAATGCTCAATTCCCTTCTCATAACAATGCTCCATTACCTCTGTCATAACAATGCTCCATGACCATTGCCATCACAATGTTCCACGGCCTTGTCATCACAAGGCTCCATTACCCATGTCTTCGCAATGCTCCAAGACACCTGTAATCAAAATGCTCCATGACCTTGTCATAACAAAGCTCCATGACGCATGTCAACAGTAGGTTCCATGGCCTTCTCTTCACAATGTTCCATGCCCTTGTCATCACAGTGTTCCAAGACCCCTGTAATCACAATGCTCCATGCCCCTTTTCATCTCAATGATCCATGAACCCTGTCATCACAATGCACCATGCCCATCATCATAATTCTTCATGCTATTGTCATCACAATGAAATCAAAATGCTCCATGACCTCTGTCATAACAATGCTCCAAACCCTTGTGATCACAATATTCCATAACACTTGTCATCACAGTGCCCCATGACACTCGTCATCACAATTATCCATGGTCTTCTCATCACAATGCTCCATGACCTTTGTCATCACAATGCTCAATACACTTGTCATCAAAATGCTCCCTGACACTTGTTGTCTGTATGCTCCTTGAACCCTGTCATGACAAGGCTCCATGCCTTTTTCATCACAATGATCCATGCCCTTTTCCTCACAATGCTCCAAGAACCGTTTGAACACAATGCTCCATGCCCTTGTCATCACAAAGCTCAATGAAATATGTCTTCAGAATGCTCCTTGGCCTTCTCCTCACAATGCTCCATGCCCATGTCATCACAATGTTCCAAGACCCCTATAATCACAATGGCCCATGCCCCTTTTCATCAGTATGCTCCATGAGATTTGTCATCACAAGTCTCTATGGATTACTCATCACAAAGCTCCAGGACCTTGTCATCACAATGTTTCACGACCTTGTTCTGAAAATTCTCAATGGCCCTTGTCATCATAATGCTCCAAGCCCTAGTCATCACAATGCTCCATTATATTTGTCATCAAAATCCTCCATTACATTTGGCATCACAATGCTCCCTGCCATTGTCATTGCAATGGACCATGACATATGTCATCACAATGCTCCCTGACACCTGTCTTCACAATACTCCATGACCTTCTCATCACAATGATCCATGCCCTTTTCATCACAATGCTCCAAGACCCATGTAATCACAATGCTCCATGCCCTTGTCATCACAAAACTCAGTGACGCTTGCCATCAGGATTCTGTTTGTCTTCTACTCACTATGCTCCATGCCCTTGTCATCACAATGTTCCAAGACCCCTGTAATCACAATGCTCCATGCCCCTTTTCTTCAGTATGCTCCATGAGACTTGTCATCACAAGGATCCATGGTTTTGTCATCACAATGCTCCAGGACATTGTCATCACAATGCTTCACGACCTTGTCATGAAAATTTCCAATGGCCCTTGTCATCATAATGCTCCAAGCCCTAATCATCACAATGCTCTATTATATTTGTCATCACAATTCTCCATTACATTTGGCATCACAATGCTCCATGCCATTTTCATCGCAATGGCCCATGACATATGTCATCACAATGCTCCCTGACACCTGTCTTCACACTACTCCATGACCTTCTCATCACAATGCTCCATGCCCTTGTCATCACAATGCACCATGTCCACTCTCATCACAATAATTTATGAAACTTCTCAGACCAATGCTCCATGCCCGTGTCATCACAATCGTCCATGACCCCTGTCATCACAATGCTCCCTGACTCCAGTCATCACAATGCTTCATAACGTTTGTCATCACAATGGTCCATGCCCGTGTCATCACAACGCTCTGTGACCTTTGTAACCACAATGCTCCATGAAATTTTCATCACAATTCTCTGTGACACTTGTCATCACAGTGCTCCATGTCTTTGTCAGAACAATGCTCCATGACCATTTTCATCACAATGTGCTACACGCATTTCATCACAACGGTCCACAAACTTGTCATTGCAATGCTCCATAAACGTTGTAATCACAATGGTCCATGCACTTCTCATCAAAATGCTCTCTCACCAGAGATATCACAATGTTCCATCACTAGTCATTACAATACTCCCTCACCCCTGTAATCACAAGGTTCCATGACACTGTCATCACAATGCTACATCCCCTTATCATCACAAAGTTCCATGACCCCTGCCATCACAATGTTCCATAACCCCTGTCATCAAAATGCTCCCTGACCCTTTCCATCCCAAAGCTCCAAGTCCACTGACATCACAATGGTCTATAAACACTGCCATCAAAATATTCCATTACACTTTTCATCCAATTGCTCCATGACCCTGTCATCACAATGCTCCCTGCCCTTCTCATCACAATGCAACATGCCCTTGTCATCAAAATGCTCCATGACTTGTCATCACAAAGCTCCATGACCCTTGGCATCACAATGCTCCATGTCATTGTCATCACAATGCTCCATGAACACTCTCATCACATTGCTCCATGCCCTTGTCATCACAAAGCTCCATGACACTTGTCATCACAATGCTCGATGCCATTCTCATCACAATGCTCCAGGCCCTTGTCATTACAATCCTGCATGACCCATGTATCACAGTGTTCCTTGCCCTTGTCATCACAATGCTCCATGCCCACTCTCATCACAATAATCCATGAAACATTTCAGACCAAAGTTCCATACCCTTCTCATCACAATGCTCCATTACTCCTGTCATAACAGTGCACCATGAACCCTGCCATCACAATCTTCCATGGCCTAGTCATCACAAGGTTCCATGACACTTCTCATCACAATGATCAAGACCCCTGAAATCACAATGCTCCATGCCCTTGTCATCACAAAGCTCCATGACGCATGTCATCAGAATGTTCCATGGCCTTCTCATCACAATGTTCCATGCCCTTGTCAGCACAATGCTCCAAGAACCTTGTAATCACAATGCTCCATGCCACTTTTCATCTCAATGCCCCATGAACCCTGTCATCACAATGCACCATGCCCATCATCATAATGCTTCAGGCTATTGTCATCAAAATGAAATCAATATTCTGCATGTCCTCTGTCATCATAATGCTCCAAACCCTTGTGATCACAATTTTGCATAACACGAATCATCACAACACCCCATGATGCTCATCATCACAATTATCCATGGTCTTCTCATCACAATGCTCCATGATCTTTGTCATCACAATGCTCAATACACTTGTCGTCACAATGCTCCCTGACACTTGTCGTCAGTATGCTCCTTGAACCCTGTCATGACAAGGCTCCATGCCTTTTTCATCACAATGATCCAAGCCCTTTTCATCACAATGCTCCAAGATCCCTCTAATCACAATGCTCCATGCCCTTGTCATCACAAAACTCCAGGACACATGTCATCAGAATGCTCCATGGCCTTCTCATCACAATGCTCCATGCCCTAGTCTTCACAATGCTCCAAGACCCCTGTAATCACAATGCTCCATGCCCCTTTTCATCAGAATGCTCCATGAGACTTGTCATCACAAGTCTCCATGGTCTTCTCATCACAATGCTCCAGGACCTTGTCATCACCATGCTTCATTTAGTTGTCATCACAATGCTCCAGGACCCCTATCATCACAATACTCCATGCACATTTTCAGCCCAATGCTCCACGACCTCCTCATCACATTGCTCCATGGCCCATATCATCACAATGCTCCATGACCACTGTCATCACAACATTCCATGACACCTCACAACACAATGATCCGGGATTCTTGTCATCACAATGATCCATGCCCTTATCATCCCAATGCTCCATGACCCCTGTATTCACAATGCTCCGTGACGCTTGTCATCACAGTGCTCCATGACACATGTCATCACAATGCTCCATGCCTTTGTCAGAAAAATGCTACATGACCTTGTCATTACAATGCTTTCTGAGCTTGTCATCACAATACTCCATTTCCATTGTCATCACAATCCTCCATGAAACTTGGGATCACATTGCTTCATTCCTTTGTCATCACAATGCTCCATGCTCCTTGAAATCAAAATGATCCATGACCTCTGTCATCACAATGCTCCAAATCCTTGTGATCACAGTGTTCCATAACACTTGTCATCACAACGCTCCATGATGCCTGTCATCACAATACTCCATGGACTTTACATCACAATGCTCCATGACCTTTGTCATCACAATTCTCAATATACATGTCATCACAATGCTCCCTGACACTTGTCATCAGAATGTTCCTTGAACCCTGTCACGAAAAGTCTCCATGCCTTTTTCATCACAAAGCCCCATACCATTTTCATCACAATGCTCCATGCCATTGTCATCAAAATACTCCACAAGCTTGTCATCAGAATGCTCCATGACCCTTGTCATCACAATTCTCCATGCACTTGTCAGCTCAATGCTCCCTGACCCTTGTCATCACAATGCTCCAAGCCATTGTCATCACAATGATCCATTACCTTTGTCATCAGAATCCTCCATGACACTTGGCATCACAATGCTCCATGCCATTGTCATCACAATGGGCCATTACATATGTCATCACAATGCTCCCTGACAACTGTCTTCACAATACTGCATGATCTGGTCAACACAATGCTCCATGCCCTTGTCATCACAATGCACCATTCCATCTGTCATCGCAACAATCCATGAAACTTTTTAGACCAATGTTCCATGCCCTTGTCATCACAATGCTCCATGCCCTTTTTATCACAATGCTCCATGACCCCTGTCATCACAATGCTCCGTGATTCCAGTCATCACAATGCTTCATGACCTGTGTCATCACAATTGTCCATGCCTTCGTCATCAACAGTCTCTGTGACATTTTTATCCACAATGCTCCATGAACTTTTCATCACAATGCTCTTTGACCCTTGTCATCACAATGCTCTATGCCTTTCTCAGCACAATGCTCCATGACCCTTGTCATCACAATATTCCAAGCCTTTGTCATCACAATGCTCCATTATATTTGTCATCAGAATCCTCCATGACACTTGTCATCACAATGCTCTTTGACAATTGTGATCAGACTCCTCCATGATACCTGGCATCACAATGCTCCATGCCATTTTCATCACAATGGGCCATTACATATGTCATCACAATGCTCCCTGACACCTGTCTTCACAATACTGCATGACCTGGTCATCACAATGCTCCATGCCCTTGTCATTACAGTCCTCCATGACACATGTATCACAGTGTTCCGTGCCGTTGTCATCACAATGCTCCATGCCCACTCTCATCACAATAATCCTTGAAACATTTCAGACCAATGCTCAATGCCCTTCTCATCAAAATGCTCCATTACTTCTGTCATAACAATGCTCCATGACCACTGCCATCACAAAGTTCCATTACACTTTTCATCAAATTGCTGCATGACCCGGTCATCAAAATGCTTCCTGCCCTTGTCATCACAATGCACCATGCCCTTGTCATCAAAATGCTCCATGACTTGTCATCACAAAGCTCCATGACACCTGTCATCACAATGCTCCATGCATTTGTCAGCAAAATTCTACATGACCTTGTCATTAGAAAGCTCTATGCGCTTGTCATTACAATGCTCCAAGAACTCTGTAATCACAATGCTCCATGCCCTTTTTCATCTCAATGCTCCATGAACCGTGTCATCACAATGCACCATGCCCATCATCATAATGCTTCAGGCTATTGTCATCACAATGAAATCAAAATTCTCCATGAACTCTGTCATCATAATGCTCCAAACCCTTGTGATCACAATGTTTCATAACACTTATCATCACAACACCGCATGACGATCATCATCACAATTATCCATGGTCTTCTCATCACAATGCTCCATGATCTTTGTCATCACAATGCTCAATACACTTGTCATCACAATGCTCCCTGACACTTGTCGTCAGTATGCTCCTTGAACCCTGTCATGACAAGGCTCCATGCCATTTTCATCACAGTGATCCATTCCCTTTTCATCACAGTGCTCCAAGACCCATGTAATCACAAAGCTCTATGCCCTTGTCATCACAAAGCTCCATTACGCAAGACATCAGAATGCTCCATGGCCTTCTCCTCACAACGCTAGATGTCATTGTCATCACAGTGCTCCATGAACCCTCTCATCACATTGCTTCTTGCCCTTGACATTACAATCCTCCATGACCCATGTATCACAGTGTTCCGTGCCCTTTTCATCACAATGCTCCATGCCCAATCTCATCACAATAATCCATGAAATATTTCAGACCAATGCTCAATTCCCTTCTCATAACAATGCTCCATTACCTCTGTCATAACAATGCTCCATGACCATTGCCATCACAATGTTCCACGGCCTTGTCATCACAAGGCTCCATTACCCATGTCTTCGCAATGCTCCAAGACACCTGTAATCAAAATGCTCCATGACCTTGTCATAACAAAGCTCCATGACGCATGTCAACAGTAGGTTCCATGGCCTTCTCTTCACAATGTTCCATGCCCTTGTCATCACAGTGTTCCAAGACCCCTGTAATCACAATGCTCCATGCCCCTTTTCATCTCAATGATCCATGAACCCTGTCATCACAATGCACCATGCCCATCATCATAATTCTTCATGCTATTGTCATCACAATGAAATCAAAATGCTCCATGACCTCTGTCATAACAATGCTCCAAACCCTTGTGATCACAATATTCCATAACACTTGTCATCACAGTGCCCCATGACACTCGTCATCACAATTATCCATGGTCTTCTCATCACAATGCTCCATGACCTTTGTCATCACAATGCTCAATACACTTGTCATCAAAATGCTCCCTGACACTTGTTGTCTGTATGCTCCTTGAACCCTGTCATGACAAGGCTCCATGCCTTTTTCATCACAATGATCCATGCCCTTTTCCTCACAATGCTCCAAGAACCGTTTGAACACAATGCTCCATGCCCTTGTCATCACAAAGCTCAATGAAATATGTCTTCAGAATGCTCCTTGGCCTTCTCCTCACAATGCTCCATGCCCATGTCATCACAATGTTCCAAGACCCCTATAATCACAATGGCCCATGCCCCTTTTCATCAGTATGCTCCATGAGATTTGTCATCACAAGTCTCTATGGATTACTCATCACAAAGCTCCAGGACCTTGTCATCACAATGTTTCACGACCTTGTTCTGAAAATTCTCAATGGCCCTTGTCATCATAATGCTCCAAGCCCTAGTCATCACAATGCTCCATTATATTTGTCATCAAAATCCTCCATTACATTTGGCATCACAATGCTCCCTGCCATTGTCATTGCAATGGACCATGACATATGTCATCACAATGCTCCCTGACACCTGTCTTCACAATACTCCATGACCTTCTCATCACAATGATCCATGCCCTTTTCATCACAATGCTCCAAGACCCATGTAATCACAATGCTCCATGCCCTTGTCATCACAAAACTCAGTGACGCTTGCCATCAGGATTCTGTTTGTCTTCTACTCACTATGCTCCATGCCCTTGTCATCACAATGTTCCAAGACCCCTGTAATCACAATGCTCCATGCCCCTTTTCTTCAGTATGCTCCATGAGACTTGTCATCACAAGGATCCATGGTTTTGTCATCACAATGCTCCAGGACATTGTCATCACAATGCTTCACGACCTTGTCATGAAAATTTCCAATGGCCCTTGTCATCATAATGCTCCAAGCCCTAATCATCACAATGCTCTATTATATTTGTCATCACAATTCTCCATTACATTTGGCATCACAATGCTCCATGCCATTTTCATCGCAATGGCCCATGACATATGTCATCACAATGCTCCCTGACACCTGTCTTCACACTACTCCATGACCTTCTCATCACAATGCTCCATGCCCTTGTCATCACAATGCACCATGTCCACTCTCATCACAATAATTTATGAAACTTCTCAGACCAATGCTCCATGCCCGTGTCATCACAATCGTCCATGACCCCTGTCATCACAATGCTCCCTGACTCCAGTCATCACAATGCTTCATAACGTTTGTCATCACAATGGTCCATGCCCGTGTCATCACAACGCTCTGTGACCTTTGTAACCACAATGCTCCATGAAATTTTCATCACAATTCTCTGTGACACTTGTCATCACAGTGCTCCATGTCTTTGTCAGAACAATGCTCCATGACCATTTTCATCACAATGTGCTACACGCATTTCATCACAACGGTCCACAAACTTGTCATTGCAATGCTCCATAAACGTTGTAATCACAATGGTCCATGCACTTCTCATCAAAATGCTCTCTCACCAGAGATATCACAATGTTCCATCACTAGTCATTACAATACTCCCTCACCCCTGTAATCACAAGGTTCCATGACACTGTCATCACAATGCTACATCCCCTTATCATCACAAAGTTCCATGACCCCTGCCATCACAATGTTCCATAACCCCTGTCATCAAAATGCTCCCTGACCCTTTCCATCCCAAAGCTCCAAGTCCACTGACATCACAATGGTCTATAAACACTGCCATCAAAATATTCCATTACACTTTTCATCCAATTGCTCCATGACCCTGTCATCACAATGCTCCCTGCCCTTCTCATCACAATGCAACATGCCCTTGTCATCAAAATGCTCCATGACTTGTCATCACAAAGCTCCATGACCCTTGGCATCACAATGCTCCATGTCATTGTCATCACAATGCTCCATGAACACTCTCATCACATTGCTCCATGCCCTTGTCATCACAAAGCTCCATGACACTTGTCATCACAATGCTCGATGCCATTCTCATCACAATGCTCCAGGCCCTTGTCATTACAATCCTGCATGACCCATGTATCACAGTGTTCCTTGCCCTTGTCATCACAATGCTCCATGCCCACTCTCATCACAATAATCCATGAAACATTTCAGACCAAAGTTCCATACCCTTCTCATCACAATGCTCCATTACTCCTGTCATAACAGTGCACCATGAACCCTGCCATCACAATCTTCCATGGCCTAGTCATCACAAGGTTCCATGACACTTCTCATCACAATGATCAAGACCCCTGAAATCACAATGCTCCATGCCCTTGTCATCACAAAGCTCCATGACGCATGTCATCAGAATGTTCCATGGCCTTCTCATCACAATGTTCCATGCCCTTGTCAGCACAATGCTCCAAGAACCATGTAATCACAATGCTCCATGCCACTTTTCATCTCAATGCCCCATGAACCCTGTCATCACAATGCACCATGCCCATCATCATAATGCTTCAGGCTATTGTCATCAAAATGAAATCAATATTCTGCATGTCCTCTGTCATCATAATGCTCCAAACCCTTGTGATCACAATTTTGCATAACACGAATCATCACAACACCCCATGATGCTCATCATCACAATTATCCATGGTCTTCTCATCACAATGCTCCATGACCTTTGTCATCACAATGCTCAATACACTTGTCATCACAATGCTCCCTGACACTTGTCGTCAGTATGCTCCTTGAACCCTGTCATGACAAGGCTCCAAGCCTTTTTCATCACAATGATCCATGCCCTTTTCATCACAATGCTCCAAGATCCCTCTAATCACAATGTTCCATGCACTTGTCATCACAAAACTCCAGGACACATGTCATCAGAATGCTCCATGGCCTTCTCATCACAATGCTCCATGCCCTAGTCTTCACAATGCTCCAAGACCCCTGTAATCACAATGCTCCATGCCCCTTTTCATCAGAATGCTCCATGAGACTTGTCATCACAAGTCTCCATGGTCTTCTCATCACAATGCTCCAGGACCTTGTCATCACCATGCTTCATTTACTTGTCATCACAATGCTCCAGGACCCCTATCATCACAATACTCCATGCACATTTTCAGCCCAATGCTCCACGACCTCCTCATCACATTGCTCCATGGCCCATATCATCACAATGCTCCATGACCACTGTCATCACAACATTCCATGACACCTCACAACACAATGATCCGGGATTAGTGTCATCACAATGATCCATGCCCTTATCATCCCAATGCTCCATGACCCCTGTATTCACAATGCTCTGTGACGCTTGTCATCACAGTGCTCCATGACACATGTCATCACAATGCTCCATGCCTTTGTCAGCAAAATGCTACATGACCTTGTCATTACAATGCTTTCTGCGCTTGTCATCACAATACTCCATTTCCATTGTCATCACAATCCTCCATGAAACTTGGGATCACATTGCTTCATTCCTTTGTCATCAAAATGCTCCATGCTCCTTGAAATCAAAATGATCCATGACCTCTGTCATCACAATGCTCCAAATCCTTGTGATCACAGTGTTCCATAACACTTGTCATCACAACGCTCCATGATGCCTGTCATCACAGTACTCCATGGACTTTACATCACAATGCTCCATGACTTTTTTCATCACAATTCTCAATATACATGTCATCACAATGCTCCCTGACACTTGTCATCAGAATGTTCCTTGAACCCTGTCACGAAAAGTCTCCATGCTTTTTTCATCACAAATCCCCATACCGTTTTCATCACAATGCTCCATGCCATTGTCATCAAAATACTCCACAAGCTTGTCATCAGAATGCTCCATGACCCTTGTCATCACAATTCTCCATGCACTTGTCAGCTCAATGCTCCCTGACCCTTGTCATCACAATGCTCCAAGCCATTGTCATCACAATGCTCCATTACCTTTGTCATCAGAATCCTCCATGACACTTGGCATCACAATGCTCCATGCCATTGTCATCACAATGGGCCATTACATATGTCATCACAATGCTCCCTGACAACTGTCTTCACAATACTGCATGATCTGGTCAACACAATGCTCCATGCCCTTGTCATCACAATGCACCATTCCAACTCTCATCGCAATAATCCATGAAACTTATTAGACCAATGTTCCATGCCCTTGTCATCACAATGATCCATGCCCTTTTTATCACAATGCTCCATGACCCCTGTCATCACAATGCTCCGTGACTCCAGTCATCACAATGCTTCATGACCTTTGTCATCACAATTGTCCATGCCTTCGTCATCAACAGTCTCTGTGACATTTTTATCCACAATGCTCCATGAACTTTTCATCACAATGCTCTTTGACCCTTGTCATCACAATGCTCTATGCCTTTCTCAGCACAATGCTCCATGACCCTTGTCATCACAATATTCCAAGCCTTTGTCATCACAATGCTCCATTATATTTGTCATCAGAATCCTCCATGACACTTGTCATCACAATGCTCTTTGACAATTGTGATCAGACTCCTCCATGATACCTGGCATCACAATGCTCCATGCCATTGTCATCACAATGGGCCATTACATATGTCATCACAATGCTCCCTGACACCTGTCTTCACAATACTGCATGACCTGGTCATCACAATGCTCCATGCCCTTGTCATCACAATGCGCCATTCCATCTGTCATCACAATATTCCATGAAACGTATTAGACCAATGCTCCATGCCCTTGTCATCACAATGCTCCATGCACTTGTTATCACAATGTTGCAAGACCCCTGTAATCAGAATGTTCCATGCCCCTTTTCATCAGTATGCTCCATGAGACTTGTCTTCACAAGGCTCCATGGTTTTCTAATCACAAAGCTCCAGGACCTTTTCATCACAATGCTCCTCGACCTTGTCATGAAAATTCTCAATGGCCCTTGTCATCATAATGCTCCAAGCCCTAGTCATCACAATGCTCCATTATATTTGTCATCACAATCCTCCATTACATTTGGCATCTCAATGCTCCCTGACATTGTCATCGCAGTGGACCATGACATATGTCATCACAATGCTCCCTGACACCTGTCTTTACAATACTCCATGAGCTTCTCATCAAAATGATCCATGCCCTTGTCATCCCAATGCTCCATGACCCCTGTATTCACAAAGATCCGTGACCCTTGTCATCACAGTGCTCCATGACACCTGTCCTCACAATACTCCATGACCTTCTCATCACAATGCTCCATGCCCTTGTCATCACAATGCACCATGTCCACTGTCATCACAATAATCTATGAAACTTGTCAGACCAATGCTCCATGCCCCTGTCATTGCAATGCTCCATGCCCTTGTCATCACACTGCTCCATTACCCCTGTCATCACAATGCTCCCTGAATCCAGTCATCACAATTCTTCATAACGTTTGTCAACACAACGGTCCATGCTCGCGTCCTCAAAAGGCTCTGTGTCCTTTGTAACCTCAATGCTCCATGAAATTTTCATCACAATGCTCCATGACCCTTTTCATCACAATGCTCCATGCCTTTGTCCGGACAATACTCCATGACCCTTGTCATCACAATGTGCCATGCACTTTTCATCACAATGATCCACAACCTTGTCATCGCTATCCGCCATACTCCTTGTAATCACAATGCTCCATGCACTTCTCATCCAAATGCTCTCTCACCTGAGATATCACAATGTTCCGTCACCAGTTATCACAATCCTCCCTCACCCCGGTAATCACAATGTTTTTGACCCCAGTCATCACAATGCTACATCCCCTTATCAGCACAATGTTCCATAACCCCTGACATCACAATCTTCCATAACGCCTGTCATCAAAATGCTCCATGACCCTTTTCATCCTAAAGCTCCATGACCCCTGGCATCAAAATGTTCTATAACCCCTGTCATCAAAATGTTCCATTACACTTTTCATCAAATTGCTGCATTACCCTGTCATCAAAATGCTCCCTGCCTTTCTCATCACAATGCACCACACACTTGTCATCAAAATGTTCTATGACCTTTGTCATCACAAAGCTCCATGACCATTGGCATCACAGTGTTCCATGTCATTGTCATCAGAGTGCTCCATAAACGCTCTCATCACATTGCTCCATGCCCTTGTCATTACAAAGTTCCATGACACTTGTCATCACAATGCTCGATGCCCTTCTCATCACAATGCTCCATGCTCTTGTCATTACAATCCTCCATGACCCATGTATCACAGTGTTCCATGCCCTTGTCATCACAATGCTCCATGCCCACTCTCATCACAATAATCCTTGAAACATTTCAGACCAATGCTCAATGCCCTTCTCATCAAAATGCTCCATTACCTCTGTCATAACAATGCTCCATGACCACTGCCATCACAAAGTTCCATTACACTTTTCATCAAATTGCTGCATGACCCGGTCATCAAAATGCTTCCTGCCCTTGTCATCACAATGCACCATGCCCTTGTCATCAAAATGCTCCATGACTTGTCATCACAAAGCTCCATGACACCTGTCATCACAATGCTCCATGCATTTGTCAGCAAAATTCTACATGACCTTGTCATTAGAAAGCTCTATGCGCTTGTCATTACAATGCTCCAAGAACTCTGTAATCACAATGCTCCATGCCCTTTTTCATCTCAATGCTCCATGAACCGTGTCATCACAATGCACCATGCCCATCATCATAATGCTTCAGGCTATTGTCATCACAATGAAATCAAAATTCTCCATGAACTCTGTCATCATAATGCGCCAAACCCTTGTGATCACAATGTTTCATAACACTTATCATCACAACACCGCATGACGATCATCATCACAATTATCCATGGTCTTCTCATCACAATGCTCCATGATCTTTGTCATCACAATGCTCAATACACTTGTCATCACAATGCTCCCTGACACTTGTCGTCAGTATGCTCCTTGAACCCTGTCATGACAAGGCTCCATGCCATTTTCATCACAGTGATCCATTCCCTTTTCATCACAGTGCTCCAAGACCCATGTAATCACAAAGCTCTATGCCCTTGTCATCACAAAGCTCCATGACGCAAGACATCAGAATGCTCCATGGCCTTCTCCTCACAACGCTAGATATCATTGTCACCACAGTGCTCCATGAACACTCTCATCACATTGCTTCTTGCCCTTGACATTACAATCCTCCATGACCCATGTATTACAGTGTTCCGTGCCCTTTTCATCACAATGCTCCATGCCCAATCTCATCACAATAATCCATGAAATATTTCACACCAATGCTCAATTCCCTTCTCATAACAATGCTCCATTACCTCTGTCATAACAATGCTCCATGACCATTGCCATCACAATGTTCCACGGCCCTGTCATCACAAGGCTCCATTACCCATGTCTTCGCAGTGTTCCAAGACACCTGTAATCAAAATGCTCGATGACCTTGCCATAACAAACCTCCATGACGCATGTCATCAATAGGTTCCATGGCCTTCTCTTCACAATGTTCCATGCCCTTGTCATCACAGTGTTCCAAGACCCCTGTAATCACAATGCTCCATGCCCCTTTTCATCTCAATGCTCCATGAACCCTGTCATCACAATTCACCATGCCCATCATCATAATGCTTCCGGCTATTGTCAGCACAATGAAATCAAAATTCTCCATGACCTCTGTCATCACAATGCTCCATGACCCCTGCCATCACAGTGATCCATGACCTTGTCATCCCAATGCTCCATGACCCCTGTATTCACAATGCTCCGTGACGCTTGTCATCACAGTGCTCCATGACACCTGTCATCACAATGCTCCATGCCTTTGTCAGCAAAATGCTACATGACCTTGTCATTACAATGCTCTATGCGCTTGTCATCACAATACTCCATTACCATTGTCATCACAATCCTCCATGAACCTTGGGATCAGTTTGCTTCATGCCCTTGTCATCACAATGCTCCATGCTCCTTGAACTCAAAATGATCCATGACCTCTATCCTCACAATGCTCCAAACCCTTGTGATCAAAATGTTCCATAACACTTGTCATCACAACGCTCCATGATGCCTGTCATCACAATACTCCATGCACATTTATCACAATGCTCCATGACCTTTGTCATCACAATTCTCAATACACTTGTCATCACAATGCTCCCTGACACTTGTAATCAAAATGCTCCTTGAACCCTGTCACGAAAATGCTCCATGCCTTTTTCATCACAATGCCCCATGCCGTTTTCATCACAATGCTCCACGCCACTGTAATCAAAATACTCCACAAGCTTGTCATGAGAATTCTCCATGACCCTTGTCATCACAATTCTCCATGCACTTGTCAGCACAATGCTCCCTGACACTTGTCATCACAATGCTCCAAGCCATTGTCATTACAATGCACCATTACCTTTGTCATCAGAATCCTCCATGACATTTGGCATCACAATGCTCCATGCCATTGTCATCACAATGGGTCATTACATATGTCAACACAGTGCTCCCTGACACCAGTCTTCACAATACTCCATGACCTGGTCATCACAATGCTCCATGCCCTTGTCACCACAGTGCACCATTCCAACAGTCATCGCAATAATCCATGAAACTTATAAGACCAATGTTCCATGCCCTTGTCATCACAATGCTCCATGACCCTTGTCATTACAATGCTCCATGATCTTTTCATCACAATGCTCTTTGATCCTTGTCATCACAATTCCCTATGCCTTTCTCAGCACAATGCTACATGACCCTCGTCATCACCATGCTCCATGCGCTTGTCAAAACGATGCTCCATGACGCATGTCATCACAATGTACCATGTGCTTGTCATCACAGTGCTCCACAATCTTGTCACCACAAAGCTCCATAAAACTTGTCATCAAAATGCTCTCTCACCACAGATATCACAATGATACATCCCTATTCGTCACAATACTCCCTCATCCCTGTTATCACAGTTTTCCATGACTCCTGTCATCACAATGCTACATGCACTTATCATCACAATGTTCGATGACCCCTGACATAACAATGCTCCATAACCCCTGTCATCAAAATGCTCCATTTCATTTTAATCAAAATGCTCCATGACCCCTGACATCACAATGTTCCATAACACCTGTCATCAAAATGTTCCATAACCCTTTTCATCAAATTGCTCCATGACTCTGTCATCACAATGCTCCCTGCCCTTCTCATCACATTGCACAACGCACTTGTCATCAAAATGCTACATGACGTTTGTCATCACAAAGATCCATGACCCTTGGCATCACAATGCTCCATGTCATTGTCATCACAATGCTCCATGAACGCTCTCATCACATTGCTCCATGCCCTTGTCATCACAAAGCTCCATGACACATGTCATCAGAATGCTCCATGGCCTTCTCATCACAATGCTCCATGCGCTTGCCATCTCAATGCTCCATTACCCCTGTCATAAAAATGCTCCATGACCCCTGCCATCACGATGTTCCGTGGCCTTGTCATCACAAGCCTCAATGACACTTCTCATCACAATGCTCCAAGACCCCTGAAATCACAATGCTCCATGCCCATTTTTCATCTCAATGATCCATGAACCCTTTCATCACAATGCACCATGCCCATCATCATAATGCTTCATGCTATTGTCATCACAATGAAATCAAAATGCTCCATGACCTCTGTCATAACAATGCTCCAAACCCTTGTGATCACAATATTCCATAACACTTTTCATCACAGTGCCCCATGACACTCGTCATCACAATTATCCATGGTCTTCTCATCACAATGCTCCTTGTCCTTTGTCATCACAATGCTCAATACACTTGTCATCAAAATGCTCCCTGACACTTGTTGTCTGTATGCTCCTTGAACCCTGTCATGACAAGGCTCCATGCCATTTTCATCACAAGGATCCATGCCCTTTTCCTCACAATGCTCCAAGACCCATTTAAACACAATGCTCCATGCCCTTGTCACCACAAAGCTCAATTAAACATGCCTTCAGAATGCTCCTTGGCCTTCTCTTCACAATGCTCCATGCCCATGTCATCACAATGTTCCAAGATCCCTGTAATCACAATGGTCCATGCCCCTTTTCATCAGTATTCTCCATGAGATTTATCATCACAAGTCTCTATGGATTTCTCATCACAATGCTCCAGGACCTTGTCATCACAATTCTTCACGACCATGTTCTGAACATTCTCAATGGCCCTTGTCATCATAATGCTCCAAGCCCTAGTCATCACAATGCTCTATTATATTTGTCATCAAAATCCTCCATTACATTTGGCATCACAATGCTCCCTGCCATTGTCATTGCAATGGACCATGACATATGTCATCACAATGCTCCCTGACAATTGTCTTCACAATACTCCATGACCTTCTCATCACAATGATCCATGCCCTTGTCATCACAATGCAGCATGTCCAATATCATCACAATACTCTATGAAACTTGTCAGACCAATGCTCCATGCCCCTGTCACCACAATGCTCCATGCACTTGTCATCACAATGCTCCATGTCCCCTGTCATCACAATGCTCCGTGACTCCAGTCATCACAATGCTTCATAACATTTTTCATCACAATGGTCCATGCCCGTGTCATCACAAGGCTCTGTGACCTTTATAACCACAATGCTCCATGAACTTTTCATCACAATTCTCTGTGACCCTTGTCATCAAAATGCTCCCTGCGTTTGTCAGAAAAATGCTCCATGACCCTTGTCATCACAATGTGCTACGTGATTTTCATCAAAACGATCCAAATATTTGTTATGGTAATGCTCCATAAACATTGTAATCACAATGCTCCATGCCCTTCTCATCACAATGCTCCATTACGCCTGTCATAACAATGCTCCATGACCCCTGCCATCACAATATTCCACAGCCTTGTCATCACAAGGCTCCATGACACTTGTCATCACAATGCTCCAAGACCCCTGTAATCACAGTGCTCCATGCCCTTGTCATCACAAAGCTCCATGACACATGCCATCAGAATGTTCCATGTCCTTCTCATCAAAATGCTCCATGCCCTTGTCATCACAGTGCTCCAAGATCCCAGTAATCACAATGCTCCATGCCCCTTTTCATCTCAATGGCCATGAAACCTGTCATCACAATGCACCATGCCCATCATCATAATGCTTCCGGCTATTGTCAGCAAAATGAAATCAATATTCTCCATGACCTCAGTCATCACAATGCTCCATGACCCCTGTCATCACAATACTCCATGAACATTTTAAGCCCAATGCTCCATGACCCTTGTCATCACAATGATCCATGCCCTTGTCATCCCAATGCTCCATGACCCCTGTATTTACAATGCTCCGTGATGCTTTTCATCACAGTGCTCCATGACACCAGTCATCATAATGCTCCATGCCCTTGTCATCCCAATGCTCCGTGACGCTTTTCATCACAGTGCTCCATGACACCTGTCATCACAATGTTCCATGCCTTTGTCAGCAAAATGCTACATGACTTTTTCATTACCATGCTCTATGCACTTGTCATCACAATACTCCATTACCATTGTCATCACAATCCTCCATGAATCTTGGGATCACATTGCTACATGCCCTTGTCATCAAAATGCTCCATGCTCCTTGAAATCAAAATGATCCATGACCTCTGTCATCACAATGCTCCAAACACTTGTGATCACAATGTTCCATAAAACTTGTCATCACAACGCTCCATGATGCCTGTCATCACAATACTGCATGCACTTTTCATCACAATGCTCCATGAACTTTGTCATCACAATTCTCAATACACATGTCATCACAATGCTCCCTGACACTTGTCGCCAGAATGCTCCTTGAACCCTGTCACGAAAAGGCTCCATGACTTTTTCAACACAATGCCCCATGCCGTTTTCATCACAATGCTCCACGCCAATGTCCGCAAATAACTCCACGAGCTTATCATGAGAATGTTCCATGACCCTTGTCATCACAATTCTCCATGCACTTTTCAGCACAATGCTCCCAGACCTTGTCATCTCAATGCTCCAAGCCACTGTCATCACAATGCACCATTACATTTGTCATCAGAGTCCTCCATGACACCTGGCATCACAATGCTCCATGCGATTGTCATCACAATGGGCCATTACATATGTTATCACAATGCTCCCTGACACCTGTCTTCACAATACTGCATGACCTGGTCATCACAATGCTCCATGCCCTTGTCACCACAATGCACCATTCCAACATTCATCGCAATAATCCATGAAACTTATTAGACCAATGCTCCATGCCCTTGTCATCACAATGCACAATGACCCTTGTAATCAAAATGCTCCATGAACTTTTCATCACAGTGCTCTTTGATCCTTGTCATCGCAATGCTCTATGCCTTTCTCAGCGCAATGCTACGTGACCCATGTCATCACAATGCACCATGCGCTTGTCAGCACGATGCTCCATGACACATGTCATCATAATGCACCATGTGCTTGTCATCACAGTGCTCCACAAGCTTCTCATCACAATGCTCAATAAACCTTGTCATCACAATGCTCCATGCACTTCTCATCAAAATGCTCTCTCACCACAGATATCACAATGTTACATCACTATTCGTCACAATACTCACTCACCCCTGTTATCACAATGTTCCATGACCACTGTCATCACAATGCTACATGCACTTATCATCACAATCTTCGATGACACCTGACATCACAATGCTCCATAACCCCTGTCATCAAAATGCTCCATGACCCTTTTCATCATAATGCTCCATGACCTCTGACATCACAATGTTCCATAATCCCTGTCATCAAAATGTTCCATGACCCTTTTCATCAAATTGCTCCATGACCCTGTCATCACAATGCTCACTGCCCTTCTCATCACAATGCACAACACCCTTGTCATCAAAATCCTCCATGACCTTTGTCATCACAAAGTTCCATGACCCTTGGCATCACAATGCTCCATGTCATTGTCATCACAATCCTCCATGAACACTCTCATCACATTGCTCCATGTCCTTGTCATCACATAGCTCCATGACACATGTCATCAAAATGCTCCATGGCCTTCTCATCACAATGCTCCATGCCCTTGCCGTCACAATGCTCCATTACCCCTGTCATAACAATACTCCATGATCCCTGCCATCACGATGTTCCGTGGCCTTGTCATCACAGTGCTCCATGACACCTGTCATCACAATGCTCCATGACTTTGTCAGCAAAACGCTACATGACCTTGTCATTACAATGCTCTATGCGCTTGTCATCACAATACTCCATTTCCATTGTCATCACAATCCTCCATGAGCCTTGAGAGCACATTGCTTCATGCACTTGTCATCACAATGCTCCATGCTCCTTGACATCAAAATGATCCATGTCCTCTGTCATCACAATGCTCCAAACCCTTGTGATCCCAGTGTTCCATAACACTTGTCATCACAAAGCTCCATGCGCTTGTCAGCACAAGGCTCCATGACCCATGTCATCACAATGCACCCTGCACTTTTCATCACAGTGCTCCACAATCTTGTCACAACAATGCTCCATAAAACTTGTCATCACAATGCTCCATGCACTTCTCATCAAAATGCTCTCTCAACACTGATATCACAATGTTACATCACTATTCATCACAATACTCCCTCACCCCTGTCATCACAATATTCCATGACTTCTGTCTTTGCAATGCTACATGCACATATCATCACAAAGTTCGATGACCCCTGACATCACAATGTTCCATAACCCCTGTCATCAAAATGCTCCATAACAATTTTCCTCAAAATGCTCAATGACCCCTGACATCACAATGTTCCATAACACCTGTCATCAAAATATTCCATGACCCTTTTCATCAAATTCCTCTATAACCCTGTCATCACAATACTCCCTGCCCTTCTCATCACAATGTACCACGCCCTTGTCATCAAAATGCTCCATGACCTTTGTCATCACAAGGATCCATGACCCTTGGCATCTCAATGCTCCATGCCATTGTCATCACAATGCTCCATGAACCCTCTAATCACAATGCTCCATACACATTTGCATCTCAATGCTCCATGAACCCTGTCATCAAAATGCACCATGCCCATCATCATAATGCTTCAGGCTATTGTCATCACAATGAAATCAAAATATTTGATGATCTATCTCATCACAATGCTCCAAATCCTTGTGATCACAATGTTCCATAACACTCATCATCACAATGTCCCATGACGCTCATCATCACAATTATCCATGGTCTTCTCATCACAGTGCTCCATGACCTTTGTCATCACAGTGCTCTATACACTTGTCATCACAATGCTCCCTGACACTTGTCATCAGTATGCTCCTGGAACCCTGTCATGAAAAAGCTCCATACCACTTTCATAACAATGATCCATGCCAATTTCATCACAATGCTCCAAGACACCAATAATCACAATGCTCCATGCCCTTGTCATCACAATGCCCCAAGACCCCTGTAATCACAATACTCCATGCCCCTTTTCATCAGAATGCTCCATGAAACATGTTATTACAAGGCTCCATTGTCTTCTCATCACAATTCTCCAGGAACTTTTCATCACAGTGCTCCATTCCCTTGTCATCACAATGCTCCATGACGCATGTCCTCACAATAGTTCCTGAATATTTTCAGTCCAAATCTCCACGAACTTCTCATCACAATGCTTCATGATCCCTATCATCACAATGCTCCATGACTACTCTCATCACAACGCTCCATGACTCCTGACAACACAGTGATCCGGGACTCTTGTCATCACAGTGCTAAATTCCCTAGTCATCACAATGCTCCATGAACATTTTCAGCCCAATGCTCCATGACACTTGTCATCACAATGATCCATGCCCTTGCCATCCCAATGCTCCATGACCCCTGAAATCAGAATGATCCGTGATGCTTCTCATCACAGTGCTCTATGACCCTTATCATCACAATGCTCCATGCCTGTGTCAGCAATATGCTAAATGACCTTGTCATCAAAATGCTCCATTTGCTTGTCATCACAATACTCCCTTACCATTGTCATCACAATCCTCCCAGAACCTTTGGATCACATTGCTTCATGCCCTTGTCATCCCAATGCTCCATGCTCCTTGAAAACAAAATGATCCATGACTTCTATCATCTCAATGCTCCAAACCCTTGTGATCACAATGTTCCGTAACACTTGTCATCACAAAGCTCCATGATGCCTGTCATCACAATAATCCATGTCCTTTTCGTCAAATGCTCCATGATCTTTTTCAACACAATTCTCCAAACCCTTGTGATCACAATGTTCCATAACACTTGTCATCACAACGCTCCATGATGCCTATCATCACAATACTCCATGTCCTTTTTGTCAAAATGCTCCATGATCTTTTTCATCACAATTCTCAAAACACTTGTCATCACAATGTTCCCTGACACTTGTCGTCAGAATGCTCCTTGAAACCTGTCATGAAATGGCTTCATGCCTTTTTCATCACAATGCACCCTGCCCTTTTCATCACAATGATCCATGCCATTGTCGTCACAATACTCCACAAGCTTGTCATCAGAATGCTCCATGACACTTGTCATCACAATACACCATGGCCACTGTCATCACAATGCTCCATACCCCTTGTCATTACTGTGCTCCATGACGCTCGTCATCACAATTATCCATGGTCTTCTCATCACAATGCTCTACGCCCTTGTCATCAAAATGCTCCATGACCCTTGTCATCAGAGTGCTCCATGGCCATTGTCATCACAATGCTCCATTCCCCTTGTCATTACAGTGCTCCATGACGCTCGTCATCACAATGCTCCACGGTCTTGCCATCACAATGCTCCTTGCCCTGGTCATCACAATGCTCAATGCCCTGGTCATCACAATGCTCCATGTCCCCTGTCATCACAGTTCTCTTCGTTCTTGGCATCACTATGCTCCATGACAGTTCTCATCAACGTTTTCCATGATTTGTCATCACAATTCTCTATGCACTTGTCATCGCAATGCTCCATGACCCCTGTCATAGGAAGCTCCATGTGCTTCTCATCACAATGCTTCATGAACTTGTCATCAAAATTCTCAATGGCCCTTGTCATCACAATGCTCCATGCCCTTGTCATCACAATGCTCCATGTCCCTTGTCATCACAATGCTCCAAGCCCTTGTCATCAAAATGCTCCATTACATTTGTCATCACAATCCTCGATGACACTTGGCATCACAATGTTCCATTCCATTGTCATCGCAATGGACCATGACATATGTCATCACAATGCTCCCTGAGACCTGTCTTCAAAATACTCCATGACCTTCTCATCACAATGCTCCATGCCTTGTCATCACATTGCACCATGCCCACTGTCATCACAATAATCCATGAAACATGTCAGGCCAATACTCCATGCCACTGTCATCACAGTAATCCATGAAACATGTCAGGCCAATGCTCCATGCCCCTGTCATCACAATGATCATTGCCTTTTCATCACAATGCTCTATGAACACTGTCATCACAATGCTCCATGACTCCAGTCATCACAATGCTTCATGACCTTTGTCATCACAATGGTCCATTCCCTCGTCATCACAAGGCTCTCTGACCTTTGTCACCAAAATGCTCCATGAAATTTTCATCACAATGCTCGTTGACCCTTCTCATCACAATGCTCCATGCCTTTGTCAGCACAGGGCTCCATGACCCATGTCATCACAATGCGCCATGTGCTTGTCATAACAATGCTCCACAACCTTGTCATCACAATGCTCCATAAAACTTGTCATCACAATGCTCCATGCACTTCTTATCAAAATGCTCTCTCACGAATGATATCAAAATGTTCCCTCACTAGTCATCACAGTACACCCACTCCCCTGTCATCACAATGGTCCACAACACCGTCATGAAAATGTTCCATGACTCCTGACATCACAATGTTCCATAACCCCTGTCATCAAAATGTTCCATGACACTTTTCATCAAATTGCTCCATGACCCTGTCATCACAATGCTCCCTGCCCTTCACAAGAGAATTCACCACACGCTTGTCATCAAAATGCTCCATGACCTTTGTCATCACAAAACTCCATGACCCTTGGCATCACAATGCTCCATGCCATTGTCATCACAATGCTCCAAAAACCTCTCATCACATCGTTCCAAGCCCTTGTCATCACAGTATCCATGATGGTTTTCATCACAATGCTCGATGCCATTCTTCTCACAATGCTCCATGCACTTCTCATTACAATCCTCCATGAACCATGTATCACAGTGTTCCGTGCCCTTGTTATCACAGTGCTCCTTGCCCCCTCTCATCACAATAATCCATGAAACATCTCAGACCAATGTTCCATGCCCTTTTCATCACAATGATCCAAGACTCCTCTAATCAAAATGCTCCATGCCCCTTTTCATCTCAATGCTCCATGAACGCTGTCATCACAGTGCACCAATGCGCATCATCATAATGCTTCATGCTATTGTCATCACAATGAAATCAAAATGCTCTATGACCTCTGTCATCACAATGCTCCAAATCCTTGTGATCACAATATTCCATAACACTTATCATCACAGCTCCCCATAACGCAAGTCATCACAATTATCCATGGTCTTCTAATCACAATGCTCCATGACATTTGTCATCACAATGCTCAATACCCTTGTCATCACAATGGTCCCTGACACTTGTCATCAGTATGCTCCTTGAACCCTGTCATGACAAGGCTCCATGCCTTTTTCATCACAATGTTACATGCCCTCTTCCTCACAGTGCTCCAAGACCACTGTAATCACAATGCTCCATGCCCTTGTCATCACAAAGCTCCATGATGCATGTCATCAGAATGCTCCATGACATTCTCATCCCAATGTTCAATGCCCTTGTCATAACAATGCTCCAAGACCCCTGTAATCACAGTGCTCCATGAGCCTTTTCATCAGAATGCTCCATGAGACTTGTCATCACATGGCTCCATGGTCTTCTCATCACAGTGCACCAGTACCTTGTCATCACAATGCTCCTTGACCCCTGTCATCACAATACTCCATGAACATTTTCAGCCCAATGCTCCATGACGTTCTCATCACAATGCTCCATGACCTCTGTCATAACAATGCTCCATGACCACTGTCATGACAATGCTCCATGAACCCTGACAACACAATGATCCGGGACGCTTGTCATCATAATGCTCCATGCCCTTGTCATCCCAATGCTCCATGAACCCTTTAATCACAGTGCTCCATGACGCTTGTCATCACAGTGCTCCATGAACCTTGTCATCACAATGCCTTTGTCAGCAAAATGATACATAATCTTGTCATCACAAAGCTCCATGTGCTTGTCATCACAATCCTCCATGACCCTTGGGATCATATTGCTTTATGCCCTTGTCATCTCTATCTTGCCTTTCTGGTTTTTACATATTTTCGGATGCCCTTTTTGACCGGTGGGAAGCGACAATTCTTTGTAGTGTGGATTTGCATTGTGCGCTTGCTTGATTGGCCAAAAAGGGCCTATGCCTTTTCTCCTGAATATATTCAGGAGAAAAGTCATACGCTATTTTTGGCCAAGTGCATCATTCTCGAAGTTGTGATGCCTTTCCTGTGCTTTAAAGGCGATTCCAATTTACCTCTTGAAATATGTTTTGTGCCATTCTGCCTCATTTTCAAGTCCGGTTTGTTGCCTTCTGTCAACAGATTTTTGGAAGAGAGTAGTCCTTTATAACTCTGCAGGTTTTTGATTTGCTTTGCCCCTGAGCTCCAATTTTCAAATCCCATTTTTGGGAGCTGACCGCAAATCCACAATTTTGCTTCAGGAACTATACTGGTTCCAGGGGTGGCTATACTGGTTCCCTGTGGGTGGCTGAGGCTTTGGTTAATTCTTCTTCCTGACGGGAATTTAGAGTGACATGTGTCCGTCCAAATGCCTACATCTACTCTCTGATTTGTTCTCCCTCTTCCCTTTCATCCTCTGCACAATTAGCAAACTGTGCGAACGAGGAGGTTATAGGGGATGACTCTCCTAAGTTGGGAGATTGATAGTAAAGTAGTTGGAATGCCAAACTGTAGCACAAGGAGAGGAAAAAGTAGGAGACTTTCAGAAACCTTTCGCCATCACAGGGTGTCCATTTTCTAGGTTTCCCATACATGTTATAACTGTAGTGATATTCCCTTCTACCTGGAAATTTGGGACCCATGGAATGGTGGCATGCATTACTACTTTAAAGAGTCTGCATTTTCTCTCCCAATCTCACCAGTCCTCTCAGTCCCAAGTGTCCAGCCTTATGTCTCATCCAGCTGTCTTTGCAGATAGGGTCATTCTAGGTTTCATCAGAACACCTGAAGGAATTGTGTAAGAATTTCGCTGTTTTTTTGTTTTGTTTTTGAAATTCATTTTTATAATGGGGTTGAGCTGATTTTCACTGACGTGTTTATGACGGTCTAGACACACTTGATTCCCTTACAGAGGCATATCAATACATAGGTTTTAAGATTCTTACTAATCAAATATATTCCTCTGTGGGGAATAGGGGTTTTGAGTCCCGTTCACTGAGGAAGGTGTAGGTCTTGTCTATTCTGTATTTGGTTTATGGAATGGTACCTGTGCTAATATCAAACTCTGGTTTTATGCATCACCCCACCTCTCCTTTCCCCTTAAGGAGGCATAAGAGTGTTTTCTAAATGTGAGACGCTGCTCTCTTTCCTAATTCAGTTCATGTGTTGTGATGTTGACATTCCCTCTGTAAGTGATATCTTATGATAAGATCCTTTTTCTGTGTGACTAATTTCCCTTAGAATCATCATACCTAAATCCTCTCATTATGCTGCTACTGGCCTTATGACATTGATTTCACGTCTGAGTGATATTCCATTGTACAAAATTACCACAAGTTCTTTATGCATTTCTCTTTTTCCTGGGATACTTTAGGTGTACCGAAGTTGAGGTTCTTGTATGCAGAGCAGCCCTAAACTTTGGGGTGCCTGTGTCTTGTTGATATTTAGTCTTCCCAAGTTATATGTCCATGAGTTGAAGTCCCCTTTGCTCAGGGGCTTTGTATTTTAGATGTTTTAGGAAACAGCATACACTTCTTCAGAGTAGCTCTTGGATATTTATACCCCACCCATCAGCGTGACTAGGATCCCTGTTTTCCATGGCCTCTCCTGCATTTTTGATTTATACACATTTTTTGGATGGACTTTCTGAGCAGTGGAAATTGAGACTTCTTTATTGTGCGGATTTGCATTTCCCTCTTGCTTGGTTGGCCAAAAACTCTGTATGTGTTTTTTTCCTGAAGATATTCACAAAAAAACGCATACACCCTTTTGTCCAACTGCATCATTTTAGAAATTCTGCTGCTTTTCATATGCTTTAAATGTGAGTACAATCTACCTTTTGAAATCTGTTTCCTGCAATTCTGCCTCTCATTCAGAACCTCTTCGTTGCCTTACCTGAATATATTTTTGGACGTTGGTTATCATTTATATCTTTGCAGGTCTTTGAATTGTCTGCTCCTGAGCTCCATTTTGCAACTCGCTTTTTTTGTGAGCTGACCCCCAAACCATTGGATTGATTCCGGCCCTATTCTGGTTCTGGGGAGGCAGGCTGAGCCTTTGGTTAATTCTTCTTCCTAATGGGAAATTAGAGTGACATGTGCCTGTCAAAACTACTACAGCTAATCTCTCATTGGTTCCTCCTCTTCCCATTTATCCTCTGCAAAAATTGCACACTGTGTGAAACAGGAGGTTAAAGGTGCTGATTCTCCAAGTCGGGAGATTGTTAGTAATGTGGCTGGAATGGCGAACCCCAGCACCAGGAGATCAAAAATGAGGTCCATTTTAGACACCTCTCCTGAGCACACGGTGTACATTCATCTCGGTTTCCCAGGCATGTTTTCACTGTCAGAAGATTCCCTTGAAAGTGCAGATTTGGGACCCATGGAATGGGTACCAGGCAGTATTACTTTAAAAGGTCTGCATTTCCTCACCCAGCCTCTCTAACATCTCTCAGCGTGCATAGCTTCCAGCCTTATATATCATCCTGCTGTGGGTCTACATGTGTTCAATCCATGTTACATCGTAGCCCTTCAACAAAAGTTGTAAGAATTTTTGTCTGTCTCACTGTTTTTATAAATATATTTAAATTTATTTTTATATTGGTTACAGCTGATTTTCAAAGCTCTGATTTTGCTGCTGTACATCCACTTGATTCATGTACTGTGAGACAACAATAAATTCTTTCTCAGATGCTTATGAGTCATATGTATTATTTTCCAGTGACTTGAGTGGACTGAGTGCAGTTCTTTGAGGTACCGTGTACGCCTTGCCAGTTATTCAATTCGGTACTTGGAATGGTATCTTTGCTATTTTCCACCTCCTGGATAATACCTCACCATTCCCCACCTTTCCCATTTAGCAGCCTTATGTCTATTTTCTACATATTTGACTATGTTTCTGTTTTGTAGTTTATTTCATGTGTAGCCATTTTTGATTCCACCTTTAAGTGACATCTTATGATATGTGTCTTTTTGTTTCCGACATGTGTCACTTAGAATGATCGTATGTAACTCCTCCAGAGTTGTTCCAACTGGCCTTATTTCATTGATTTCTGGATGAGTAATATTCCACTCTACATAAGTACCCCATCTCTTTTATCCATTTTATCCTTCCAGGGACATTTAGTTTATATCCAAGTGGAGGCCCTTTTTAACAGAGAGGTGGTAAACGTTGGAGTGCCTGTTTTCTGTCATTTTTTGTTTTTCCCAAGGTATACGCCCATGAGTGCAAGTGCCCTATGCTCTGTAGCTCAGTTTTCAGATGTTTTAGCAAACACAATACACTTCTGCAGAGTGGCCGTTGGCAAATTACATTTCCAATATCAGCCTCACAGGGCTCCCTTTTCTCCTCACCCTGTCCTGCATTTCTCGTGTTTACACTTTATGTGGATGACCCTTCTGACTGATGTGAAGTGATACATTTTGTAGTATTGATTTCCAGTTCCCACCTGTTTGGTTGGATAAAAAGTGTGAATGGCCTTTACTTGAATATATTCAGAAAAAAATGCATACGCCCTTTTGGGCCAACTGCATCATTGGCGATGTTCAGCCCCTTTTCTTGTGCTTTAATGGGGAGTCCTTTCTACCTCTTCAAATCTGTTTCCTGCCACTCTCCCTTGCTTACAAGTCCTTTTCTGAGACTTACCTCAAGACGTTTTTCAACAATAGATATTTTCAACTCTGCAGTTTCATGAATTTTAGTGCCCCTGAGTTCCATTTTTCAACTTGTGTTTTTGGAAACACGACACAAAACAGCAGGATTTCCTCTAGCCCTATTCTCTTTCTGTGGGCAATTCTAGCCTTTGATGAATTTGTCTTCCGGATTGGAAATTAGAGTGGCATGTGCCTGTCCGATGACCTAAGACATGTCTGTAAATTTTTCTCATCCTTCCGCTTCATCCTCTGGACAAATTCCAAACTGTGTGCAACAGGATGTTGATGGTGCTGATATCCCCAAGTGAGGAGATTGTTAGGAAAGATGCTGGAGGGGTGAACCCGAGCACCAGGCGATGAGGAGATGAGGTGCCTTTTCCAAACTCTTTCCGATCAAACGGTGTACCATCCTCTAGGTGTGACAGGCATGTTTTACCTGTAGGAAGGGTCCCGTGCATGGAAGGAGAACACCAGGGATTTTTCCAAATCAGTGCCTCCCCGAACCCCAAACTGGGGAATTTTTAAGCTACGGCTACACGTATGTCCATTAAAGGCCTTGGGAAATAGGCAGAGCCCAAACTTTAGATGATTGAAATCTTCAGGTTCAGAAGCGCTCACCATCGGCCTTGCTTAGGTTACATTTTATCTGTCATTGATAGATGATGTCAATAAAAATATCGATTCTTTTTCAGATTATTTCCCCTTATAGGTTATTGCAAAATATTCAGTGTAGTTCCCTGTGCTATACAGTAGTTCCTTGTTGATGATCTATTTTATACATAGCAGTGTGTATGTGTTAATCCCAAACTGTTAATTTATCCCTTCTCCTACCTTTCCCCTTTGGTAATAATAAATTATAAGATTTTATACTTCTCAGAAATGGGGGAGCTGAAAGAGAGGTATCCTTTTCAATGGAAAAGCATTCAAAACAAGATTGAAGCTTCAGCCAAGAGTATTCGATGTACATCCATGGAAATAAATCACTTCATTTCTCTAATGTTGACCTGACAAATAAGACAGACGTCTTCACTGAACTTGCTTATAGTAAAGTGATGGAAATATCAAATGTAAGTCTTAGAAAAATCTTAGTTTACCCGAGCATTATACACTGCTCTATGTTAACTACAGTTTGGCTCACACATCTCTTCAATGAAGTTACAAAGTTCTCAATTTCTGTTACAGATCATCCAGAGGGGACCCCAACAGGAGTCCCCGTGCCCAGTGTCATTGGAGCCAACAGATCAAGACTGAGTTTGGTTCAGAAGCAAAGGAAACATTATTTTGAAAACCGAATGGAGAGGTGAGAGTGTGCACTCCCCCACGAGCTGTGGGCTGGGATGCTGAGTAGGGATCCCGGCAGCGTCAGTGGGAGTTAGGGGATGGAGCTCTCGCGGGCTGGGTTGGCTGCAGCTCAGGCTCTATGCCGTGCAGTCTGCATGGGACTCCGCTAGCTGAGGTGTCGACCCAGCCATTCTGCACTAGGAAGTCAGGTCTGAAGTGCCGGGTGTGGGACCTCTGCATGCGGAACCCAAGGAGCATGTGAAATTAGACAAAGCACAAAGGAAAAACAGGTTAGACTTTATTTTATTGCCCAGATTCTCTTTTTATCTCCCAGGAATTTTTAATGAACGTTGCCAGAGACGAACCCCTCCTCTGCTTTTTGTTCCGTTCCTCATTCTTCGGGTTTGAGGGTGCAGACCCCTCTTTTGTAACTGCTTCATGCTGTGGTGGCAGCCCTGATACCTGGGGGAGGGGCAAAACGTCTCCCCACCAGCCTCCAGGTGAGGTTGATTGTCCCAAAGCCTCCTGCCTCACTTCTCGTCCCCCTGAGCACCAGCATTGGAAGTGTTATTGATTCTAATGACCTTTAAGGGTCCAGGAAAGAGATGCGCAGAGATGCTGTGGTGGCAGGTTTCACCCCACCCCACATTTGTTCGGTGACATTAGGCTGACGTTTTTTGCCAGCCTAGATGCTCTGACCAGTAGTCTGTGCTTTCTTTAATTAGGTCCCTGAATTAATGTACAAACTGCACCATGTGTCAGAGCCCTGCCTGTGCAACACGCAGACAGTCCAGGGTCAGTGGTGATCCAGGACCATGACGTCCACTGAGTCAACGGCCTTTAGAAGTAGCCAGCAGTCCAGCCGGTCATATTGGCCACCATCACCGCGGTGTCTGTAGGGTTTTCTATGGTGAAAGCGTGATATACGTTTCCCCCGCCAAGCTTATTAGCTCCCCTCTGGGTGCAGTAAGTCCTGCAAGCAGTAGTCTGCTCTTTCGGGGCACAGTCTTCTTGTTTTCTGAGAGAAACTCCAGGTCAAGTGATGGTCACACGAGTCATCTTGGGGGCCCGTTGCCCCCATTTGTCTCTCTGGAGGTTGGAGTTGGAGGGCCTCCTCACTCGAGGTCAGTGTGTCCACAGAGCGACCCCTGCAACTTCAGGACATGATGGGAGGTTAGGATCACCACGTGGTGTCCTATTCCCTTAGGAGAGAGCTGGCCTTGTGGGCTGCTGATTTCCAGCTTTTTAGATACCCCAGTATCCTGGCCTGATGAGTCGGTGGGCAAAGCCCTTGGTGACCATAGTTTATCATACCTGAAGGGCATTCTTGTGTTGCTCCATTTCAATTGGTCCCAGTTTTTGCACTAAGGATCCAAGGGCAATTAACCTTTGACCGGGTATGTAAAGGTCAAAGGGTTTAGATAAATTAGGGAGTTCCTGGGCAAGGATCTGAATTGACTGCTCTTTCCATTCTTGAAAGGCTTCTTCTGGATTCTATTCAAAAGGATCATCATCTTTTCGTGTCAGTGTTTCATGTAGAGGCCCAGCTATTAGACTGTAGTTAGGGATCCAGATGCAGAAAACCTTGGCCTCCCCAGGAACCCCTAAGCTGTCTTCTAGTTTTAGAAGAGGTAAGGCTGCAAATGGCTTCTTCCCTATCCTGGGATGCGTTTCTACAAATATCTGTGAGAATGAAGCCCAGGCAAGTCACCTGAGCCTGTGATATTTGCGCCTTTTTCGTGGACACCTTCTATCCTTTCTTGGCTAGGTAGTTCCGAGGCGTCTTTAGTAGGCCTGGCAATCAGAATGTCATCTGCATATTGAAGGAGGGTTCCCTTTTACAGAGGTAGAACGTTTAGGTTTTTAGAGGACATTTCCCCAATGATGGTGTGGGGATTTTTGAACCATTGGGCAGGACGGCCCAGCATTATTGCTTGTGTTGCATGTTGTGTCCTGCCACACACAAGCCAAAAATTCTTGTGACTCTGAGATGAATGGAATACAGAAGAAGGCATCATTGAAGTGTAATACAGAATGCCATGGCCTGGTGGATGGTAGAATGAGCAGCAGGGTGTAGGAAATAGGAGCTACTGGATGTATATCCTCGGTGGCTTCACTGACTGTCCTGATGTACTTTACCAGGTCTCCAGCAGCCCATGGGTTTCTCGTGGTTAGGCCAATCCCAGGATATGGAGCTCACCTGGGCTGCATCCCGCACCCCACAGCCCACGGGGCTCTCGTGTTCAAGTCCCTCCCAGGGTATGGAGATCACCTGTGCAGCTACCCAGCAGCCCATGGGGCGCTCATATTCAGGCCCCTCCCAGGATACGGAGCTCCCCTGGGCAGGTACCCCAGCAGGGCTGGACACACAGAAACTGTGCACATAGCCCACCTTGCAGAGAACCCCCAGCTCACCTGTCACTCACAGCTGACACAGAACACCTCAGAGCAGGACTTGAACTAACAAACAGCAGCTCTGACAGGTCTGTGACCCTGGCTATCACTCTGTGCAGACTCTCTCTGCCTGGTCTTCCAGACACTTCCCCTGCAGCCAGGGCTCCAGGCCTCTGTCTCCACCCAACATCACTCCTCTCCCTGACTCCTGGGTTCCTCTCGTTAGGATAGGGTCTTCTTGAAGTTGTTTTCCACTCATGGACCAGATAAAATGATAAGAAAACAAGCGGCAGCTGCAGCCCCTTGTCTATCCTGACTCTCAAGGCCCACACCTATTCCTTGGGACTGACCCGTTTAGCAAGGTTCATTTTCTGCAACTGTGAGCCCCTGAGGGGTGAGGATTGGCTGATTTGGGCAGCCTGACACTGCCTGCCAGCCCCTCCCACAGGTGTGCCTGGGTTGAGGTCAATATAAACACCTCTCCAGTCAGCAAGAGCCCCTGTAGCTGTGACTGACCCCATATTCTCTGCCCCATCAGCAGTTTCGGGTCTGGGGTGGTGGGAGGGAGTGAGGGGCCGTGGCTTTGTGGGTGGCCCAGTGTGAGTGGGGCTCTGCTGGACTGTCTGCAGGAGTTGCCAGGCTGCCACCTGCTAAAGAAGAGGATGTGTCACCCATACCTGCCACTGGAATTTCTCCCCAGGCAGAGGTGAGGAAGTAAAAAAGCAGTGGGTGCTGTGGCAGGAGGGGTATCACAGGCAGGGAAATGAAAAGCTTCCAGAAGAGCATCTGGGGCCAGGACCATCCTGGCTGGCCTGCAGGCACCAAGTCGGCCTGCGTGCTGTCGCTGGTGTGGCTCCACAGCCCTTCCTCTAGGCTTGCAAGTGCTTGTACATATTCAGGTGTTTTACCTGGAAAGTGTGGGAAGAGTTCAGCTGCAGCAGGACTGGGGCTCAGCTCACATTTACTCACAGACGCCTCGACACAGTCCCCCAGCTTTGCAATGAGGATGCTCCTTGTGGGGGAGAGCGCTGCTGATGGCATCGGAGACGATTTCCCACCTCTGACCAACTTAAGAATTTTTTACCACTGGAGCAAGTGCCCTGATACGATTTTCCTATGTATAACTGGTGAGTTCTGTTTTTTTTTCTTTCTTTTTTTCTTTTTGGTTCAAGTTAGATTTTATTTATTCCACTTTTTTTTAATTTGGAGATATAAACATGGAAATAATGCATTAATATAAAGACGTCTATGTGAAGGGAAAAACTTTTTTTCTGTTTTATTTTATTAAATGTTATTTATTTTTAATTTTTTTATATTTATTGCTTTTATACAGCAGGTTCTTATTGGATATGTATTTTATACACATAAGTGTGCACATGTGAATCCCAGTCTCCCAATCCATCCCACAACCACCCTCACATGGCGTTCCCTCCTTGGTGTCCATATGTTTGTTCTCTACATATGTCTCTATCTCTGCCCTGAAAACTGGTTCATCTGTACCATTTTTCTAGGTTCCACATATATGCATTAATATACAATATTTGTTTTTCTCTTTCTGACTTACTTCACTCTGTATGACAGTCTCTAGATCCATCGAGGTCTCTACAAATGACCCAATTTCATTCCTATGTATGGCTGAGTAATATTCCGTTGTATATATGTACCACGTCTTTATCCATTCGTCTGTCTGTGAGCACTTAGGTTGCTTTCATTACCTGTCTATTGTAAATAGTGCTGCAGTGAACATTGTGGTGAATGTGTCTTTTTGATTTATGGTTTTCTCTGGGTATATGTCCAGTAGTGGGATTGCTGGATTATATGGTAATTCTATTTTTAGTTTTTTAAGGAACCTCCATACTGTTCTCCATAGAGACTGTATCGATTTACATTCCCAACAATAGTGGAATAAGGTTCCTTTTCTCCACACCCTCTCCAGCATTTGTTGTTTGTAGATTTTCTGGTGATGCCCATTCTAACAGGTGTGACGTGATACCTCATTGTAGTTTCGATTTCCATTTCTCTAATAATTAGTGATGTTCAGCAGATTTTCATGTGCGTACTGGCCATCTCTATGTCTTCTTGGAAGAAATGTCTATTTAGATCTTCCATTTTTGTATTGGGTTGTTTGTTTTATTAATATTGAGCTGCATGAGCTGTTTATATATATTGGAGATTAATCATTTGTCCATTGATTCGTTTGCAAATATTTTCTGCCATTCTGAGGGTTGTCTTTTCGTCTTGTTTGTAGTTTCCTTTGTTTGCAAAAGCTTTTACGTTTCATTAGTCCTATCTGTTTAGTTTTCTTTTTTATTTCATTACTATAGGAGGTGGATCAAAAAAGATCTTGCTGTGATTTACGTCAGAGTATCCTTCGTAAGTTTTCCTCTCAGAGTTTTATACTGTCTGGTCTTACATTAAGGTCTCTAATCCATTTTGAATATATTTTTATGTATGGTGTTGGGGAGTGTTCTAATTTCATTCTTTTACATGTAGCTGTCCATATTTCCCAGCACCAATGATTGAAGAGACTGTCTTATCTCCATTGTATAGTCTTGCCTCCTTTGTCATAGATTAGTTGACCATAAGTGTGTAGGTTTATCCTTGGACTTTTTTTTTTCCTTTTACACGTTTATTGGAGTATAATTGCTTTACAATGGAGTGTTCGTTTCTGCTGTATAACAAAGTGAATCAGCTATACATATACAAATATCACCAGATCCCCTCCCTCTTGCATCTCCCTCCCACACTCCATATCCCACCCCTTTATGTGGTCACAAAGCACCGAGCTGATCTCCCTGTTCTATGTGGCTGATTCTCAGTAGCTATCGGTGTTACATTTGGTAATGTATTTATGTCCATGCCACTCTCTCACTTCGTCCCAGCTTACCCATCCCCCTTCCGGTGTCCTCAAGTCCTTTCTCTATGTCTGTGTCCTTAATCCTGTCCTGCCACTAGGTTCTTCAAAATCTTTTTTTTTCTTGATTAGATTCCATATATCTCTGTTAACATACAGTATTTGTTTTTCCCTTTCTGACTTACTTCACTGTGTAGGACAGATTCTAAGTCCATCCACCTCAGTAAAAATAACTCAGTTTTGCTTCTTTTCATGGTTGAGTAATATTTGATTGTATATATGCGCCAGATCTTCTTTATCCATTCATCTGTCGATGGACACTTAGGTTGCTTCCATGTCCTGGCTAATGCAAATAGAGCTGCAATGAACATTTTTGTACATAACTCTTTTTGAATTATGGTTTTCGCAAGGCAAATGCCCAGTAGTTGGATTGTTGTGTCGTATGGTACTTCTATTGTTAGTTATTTAAAGGAACCTCCGTACTGTTCTCCCTAGTGCTCATATCAATTTACATTCCCACCCACAGTGCAAGTGTGTTCCCTTTTCTCCAATAAAGGCCTCTCCAGCATTTATTGTTTTGTAGATTTTTTTGATGATTGCCACTCTGACTGCTGTGAGGTGATACCTCAGGGTAATTTTGATTTGCATTTCTCTAATGATTAGTGATGTTCAGCATCCTTTCATGTGTTTCTTGGTAATCTGTATATCTTCTTTGGAGAAATGTCTATTTAGGTCTTCTGCCCCTTTTTGGATTGGGTTGTTTGTTTTTGTGATATTGAGCTACATGCGGTGCTTGTAAAGTTTGGAGATTAATCCTTTGTCAATTGCTTCATTTGAAAATATTTTCTCCCATTCTGAGGGTTGTTTTTGCATCTTGTTTATGTTTTCCTGTACTGTGTAAAAGCTTTTAAGTTTCATTAGGTCCCATTTGTTGATTTCTGTTTTTATTTCCATTTCTCTAGGAGGTGGGTCCAAAAGGATCTTGCTGTGATTTATGTCATAGAGTGTTCTGCCTATGGTTTCCTCTAAGTGTTTTATAGTGTCTGGTCTTATATTTAGATCTCTAATCAATTTAGAGTTTATTTTTGTGTATGGTGTTATGGAGTGTTCTAATTTCATTCTTTTATGTGTAGGGGTCCAGTTTTCCCAGCACCAATTACTGAAGAGACTGTCTTTTCTCCATTGTATATCCTTAGCTCCTTTGTCATAGATGAGATAGCCATAGGTATGTAGGTTTATCTCTGGGCTTTCTGTCCTGTTCCATTGATCTGTGTTTATGCCAATCTACATACACTTGATTCCATTATGGAGACATATAAATACATAGGTTTCAAGGTTATTACCAGTCAGATATATTCCTCTTCAGTGAATAGGGTGTTTTGTGTCCAGTTCATTGAGAAAGGAGTAGGTCTTGTCTATTACATATTTGGTATATGGAATAGGATCTGTGCTAATTTCAAACTCTGCTTTTACACATCACCCCACGTCACCTTTCCCCTTAAGGAGGCATAAGTGTGTTTTCTAAATGTGTAACTCTGTTCTCTTTTGAAATTCAGTTCATGTGTAGCCATGTTTACATTTCCTCTATAAGTGATATATTACAATAAGTTTCTTTTTCTTTGTGGCTCATTTCACTTAGCATCATCGTACCTAAAGCCACTCATTATGCTGCTATTGGCCTTAGGATATTGATTTTATGTCTGAGTGACTTTCCTTTGTATATAAGTACCACAACATCTATATCCATTTTTTTTTCCTTTCCTGGGATATATAAAGTGTACCGACGTCGAGGTTCTTGTAAACAGAGCAGCCCTAAATTTTGGGCTGGCTGTGTGTTGTGGATTTTTAGTTTTCCCAAAATACACGCCCATGAGTGGAAGTGTGCTATACTCTGTAGCTCTGTTTTAGAAAACAACATACAGCTCTCCAGAGAGGCTGTTGGCAATTTACATCCTCTCCATCGTCGTAACCAGGCTCCCTTTTCTCCATGGCCTGTCCTGCATTTGTGGCTTTTACACTATATATGGATGGCCCTTTTGACTGGAGGTAAGGGACACTTCTCTGTAGTGTGGATTTGCAATGCCTGATGGCTTCCTTAGCCAAAAAGGGCATACGCATTTTTTCCCGAATATATTCAAGAAAATACACATAATCCCTTTTCAGCCAAGGGCAACATTGTCGAAATTCTGTCGCTTTTCATGTGCTTTAAAGACGACTCCAATCTACCTCTTGAAATCTGTTTCCTTCAATTCTGCCTTGCATTCAAATCCTCTTCACTGCCTTTCCTCAATATATTTCTGGATGATAGTTGTCCTTTATAATTCTGCAAGTTTGTGAATTGCTGTGCCCCTGATTTCCATTTTTCAACTCGCCTCTTTGTGAGCTGGCTGCAATACCGCAGGATGGCTTTAGGCCCTAGTCCTGTTCTGGGGCTTCAGGCTGAGCCTTTGGTTAATTATTCTTCCTGATGGGAAACTAGAGTGACATGTGCCCATCCAAATACCTACAGCTAATCTCTCATTTATTTCCCCTCTTCCTGTTCATCCTCTGCACAGTTTGCAAACTGTGCATAACGGGAGGGTAAAGGCACTGACACTCCTAGTGGGGAGATTTTGAGTAATGCAGATGGAATGGCGAAGCCGAGCATGACAAAAGGAAAAATGAGGTACCTTTTAGAAAACTTTCCCAATTACACAGTGTACCATCCACTGGGTTTCCCATGCATGTTTTAACTGTAGGAAGATTCCCTTAAACCTGGAAAGTTGGGACCACTAGAATGGGTAGCACACAGTATTGCTCTAAGTGGTGTTCTTTTGTTCACACAACCTCAGCAATCTTGTCAGCCCCAAGAGTCCAGTCTTATGTCTCATCCAGCTGTGGGTGTAAAGGTGGTCAATCTAGCTTGCATCACAGGCCCTGAACGTAATTTTTAATACTTTCTATCTGTTTTTGCATTTTGCTTTTGAAATTTATTTTTATAAGTGGGTTTAACTGAATTTCAGTGCTGTGTTCATGCCGTTATACACACACATGATTCCTTTATGGAGACATGAGAATACATATGTTTTAAAATACTTAGAGTCAGACATATTCCTCTGCAATGAATAGGGGGTGTTGAGACCAGTTCATTGTGCTGGGAGTAGGTGTTGTCTATTACATGCATGGTTTATATAACGGTATCTGTGCTAATTTAAAACTGTGGTTTTATTCCTCACTCCACCTCGGCTTTCCCATTAAGCAGGCAGAAGACGTTTTCTAAATGTGTGACTCTGTTGTGTTTGTAATTCTGTTCATGTGTAGTCATGTGTACATTCCCGCTATGAGTGATAAATTATGATAAGATTAGTTACTCTGTAATCTTTCCTAACTCAGTTCATGTGTAGCCATGTTTACAGGAACTTCATAACTGATATCTTATGATAAGTTTCTTTTTCTGTGTGACTAATTTCACTTAGAATCATCGTACCTGAATCCACTCTTTTTGCTGCTACTGGCCTTATGACATTGATTTCATGGCTGAGCGATATTCCATCGTACGTAAGTACCACAATATCTTGAACCATTTTTGTCTTGACTGGAATACTTAAGGTGTACCCAAGTTGAGGTTCTTGTAAGCAGTGCAGAGCTAAATTTTAGGGTGGCTCTGACTTATTGATTTTCAGTTTTCCCAAGGTATATTCCCTAGACTGGAACTGCCCTTGGCTGTGTAGCTGTGTTGTTTACTTGTTTTAGGGAACACAATGCACTCCTCCAGAGAGTCATTTGGCAACTTATATCCCGCCCATCAGCATAACAAGGCTCCCTGATCTCCATGGCCTGTCTTGCCTTTCTGGTTTTTACACATTTTGTGGATGTCCCTTTTGACCGGTGGGAAGGGATACTTCTTTGTAGTGCAGATTTGCATTGCTGATTGCTTGCTTGGCCAAAAATGGCGTATGCATTTTCTCCTGAATATACTCAGGAGAAAACACATACACGTTTTTTGGCCAAGTGCATCATTGTCGAAGTTGTGCCCCTCTTCCTGTGCTTTACAGGTGATTCCAACGTACCTCTTGAAATCTGTTTCCTGCTATTCTGCCTCCTTTTAAAGTCCGCCTCTCTGCCTTCCCTCAAAAGATTTTTGGACGATAGTTGTCCTCTATTACTCTGCCAGTTTGTAAATTGCTGTGCCCCTGAGCTCCATTTTTCAACTCGTTTTTGTGAGCTGACAGCAAATCCAAAATTATGGTTCAAAACCTATACTGGTTCCCGGCGGGTGGCTGAGACATTGGTTAATCTACTTCCTGCAGGGCAATTAAAGTGACATGTACCTGTCCAAATGGCTAACAGCTACTCTCTCATTGGTTCTCCCTCTTCCCTTTCATCCTCTGCCAAATTGGCAACCTGTGCGAACCAGGAGGTTTTACGGGCTATCGCTCCAAGTTGGGAGATTGATAGTAAAGCCGTTGGAAGTTCAACCTGGAGCACAAGGACAGGGACTATAAGTTGAGTTTTAGAAACCTTTCGTATTCACAGTGTGTCCATTCTCTAGGTTTCCCGTAAATGCTATGGCTGTAGTAATATTCCCTTACACAAAGAGAGTTGGGACACATGGAATGGGTGCCACATATTATTGCTTTAAAGGTCTGCATTTGCTCACCCAGTCTCACCAAACCTCTCAGTCTCAAGTGTCCAGCTTTATGCCACATCCAGCTCTCGTTGTAGGTAGGGTCATTCCAGGTTTCATCAGAGCCCCTGAAGGAATTGTAAAGATTTTCCCTGTTTTTTTTTTTGTTTTGTATTTGAAATTTCTTTTTTTACTGGGTTTGAGCTGATTCTCACTGCCATGTTTATGCCAGTTTAGACACACTTGATTCCCTTACGGTGACATATCAATACATAGGTTTTAAGATTATTACTAGTCAGATATATACCTCTGTGCAGAATATTGGGTTTTGCGTCCCTTTCACTGATGAAGGTGTAGGTCTTATCTATTCCGTATTTTGATTTTGGAATGGTACTTGTACTAATATCAAACTCTGGTTCTATGCATCACCCCACCTCTCCTTCCTCCTTAAGCAGGCATAAGTGTGTTTTCTAAATGTGAGACGCTGTTCCCTTTCCTAACTCAGTTCATGTGTAGCCATGTTACAGAAAATTCATAAGTGCTATCTTATGATAAGTTTGTTTTTCTGTGTGACTTATTTCACTTAGAATCATCGTACCTGAATCCATTCATTTTCCTGTTACTGGCATTATGACATTGATTTCATGGCTGAGGGATAATCCATCGTACATAAGTACCACAATTTTTTGAATCATTTTTATCTATCCTGGGATATTAGAGAGTACTCAATTTGAGATTCTTGTAAGAAGTGCAGCCCTAAATTTTTGGGTGGCTCTATCTTATTGATTTTCAGTTTTCCCAAGGTATATTCCCTAGACTGGAAGTACCGTTGGCTCTGTAGCTCTGTTATTTACTTGTTTTAGGGAACACAATGCACTCCTCCAGAGAGGCAGTTGGCAATTTACATCCCACCCCTCAACATAAAAAGGCTCCATGTTCTCCAGGGCCTCTCTAGGATTTCTGGTTTTTACACATTTTGTGGATGTCCCTTTTGACTGGTGGGAAGTGATACTATTTTGCTGTGCAGATTTGCATTGCCCTCTTGCTTGCTTGGCCAAAAAGGGCGTATGCGTTTTCTCCTGAATATATTCAGGAGAAAACGCATACGCCCTTTTTGGCCAAGTGCATCATTTTCGAAGTTGTGCCCCTCTTCCTGTGCTTTACAGGTGATTCCAACGAACCACTTGAAATCTGTTTCCTGCTATTCTGCCTCGCTTAGAAGGTCGCCTCGTTGTCTTCCCTTAACAGATTTTTTGGACGATAGTTGTCCTTTATTACTGTGCCTGTTTGTGAATTGCTGTGCCCTTTAGCTCCATTTTCTAACTCGTTTTTTGTGAGCTTACCACAAGTCCAAAATTTTGGTTCAGGACCTATACTTGTTCACGGCGGGTGGCTGAGACTTTGGTTAATTCTTCTTCCTGCCGGGAATTTAGAGTGACATGTGCCCGTCCAAATGCCTAACAGCTACTCTTTCATTGGTTCCCCCTTTTCCCTTTCATCCTCTTCCAAATTGGCAACCCGAGCAAACCAGGAGGTTAAAGGGGCTGTCTCTCCAAGTTGGGAGATTGATTGTTAAGCAGTTGGAAATTCAAACCGGAGGACCAGGAGAGGGACAATTAGTTGGGTTTTAGAAACTTTTCGTATTCACTGTGTGTCCATTCTCTTGGTTTCCTGTACATGTTATAGCTGTAGTAATATTCCCTTCAACATGTAGAGTTGGGAACCATGGAATGGGTGCCACGCATTATTGGTTTGAAGGGTCTGCATTTGCTAACCCAAATTCACCAATCCTCTCAGTCCCAAGTGTCCAGCCTTATGCCACATCCAGCTGTCGTTGTACACAGGGTCATTCAAGATTTCATCAGAGACCCTGAAGGAACTGTAAAGAATTTCCCTGTTTTGTTGTTTTGTTTTTGAAATTCCTTTTTATAGTGGGTTTGAGCTGATTCTCACTGCCGTGTTTATGCCAGTCTAGACACATTTGTTTCCCTTACGGTGATATATCAATACATAGGTTTTAAGATTCTTACTAGTCAGATATATTCCTCTGTGTGAAGTATGGGGTCTTGATAACCTTTCAGTGAGGAAGGTGTAGATCTTGTCTATTCTGTATTTGGTTTCTGGAATGGTGCCTGTACTTATATCAAACTCTGGTTTTATGCAACACCCCACCTCTCCTACCCCCTTAAGCAGGCATAAGAGTGTTTTCTAAATGTGAGACTCTGTTCTCTTTCCTAACTCAGTTCATGTGTAGCCATGTTTACAGGATTTTCATAAGTGATATCTTATGATAAGCTTCTTTTTCTGTGTGACTTATTTCACTTAGAATCATCATATCTGAATCCATTCATTTTGCTGCTACTGGTTTTATGACATTGATTTCATAGCTGAGGGATATTCCATCATAACGTAAGCACCACAATTTTTTGAACCATTTTAATCTTTCACGGAATATTTAAGGTGTACGCAAGTTGAGGATCTTGTCAGCAGTGCAGCCCTAAATTTTGGGGTGGCTCTGTCTTATTGATTTTCAGTTTTCCCAAGGTATATTCCCTAGAGTCGAAGTGCCCTTGGCTCTGTAGCTCTGTTGTTTACATGTTTTAGGGAAAACAATGCACTCCTCTAGAGAGGCAGTTGGCAATTTACATCCCGCCCATCAACATAACAAGGCTCCATGTTCTCCAGGGCCTGTCTTGCCTTTCTGGTTTTTACCCATTTTGTGGATGCCCCTAATGACCGGTGGGATGTGATACTTCTTTGTAGTGCAGATTTGCATTGCCCGCTTGCTTGCTTGGCCAAAAAGGGCGTATGCGTTTTCTCCTGAATATATTCAGGAGAAAACGCATATGCCCTTTTTGGCCAAGTGCATCATTGTCGAAGTTGTGCCCCTATTCCTGTGCATTAAAGGTGATTCCAACGTACCTCTTGAAATGTGTTTCCTGCTATTCTGCCTCCCTTTCAAGTTCGCCTCACTGCCGTCCCTCAACCGATTTTTGAACGATAGTTGCCCTTTATTACTCTGCCTGTTTGTGAATTGCTGTGCCCCTGAGCTCCATTTTGTAACTCGTTTTTTGTGAGCTGAACGCAAGTACAATATTTTGGTTCAGGACCTATACTGGTTCCCGGTGGTTGGCTGAGACTTTGGTTAATTCTTCTTCCTCCCGAGAAATAAGAGTGACATGTGCCCATCCAAATGCCTAACAGCTACTCTCTCATTGGTTCTCCCTCTTCCCTTTCATCGTATGCCAATTTGGCAACCTGTGCGAACCAGGAGGTTAAAGGTGCTGTCTCTCGAAGTTGGGAGATTGACAGTAAATCAGTTGGAATGTCAAATTGGAGCACCATGAGAAGGACTATTCATTGAGATTGAGAAACCTTTTGTATTCACAGTGTGTCATTCTCTAGGTTTCCCATACATGTTATAGCTGTAGTAATATTCCCTTCAACCTGGACAGTTGGGACCCATGGAATGGGTGCCATTCATTATTGCTTTAAAGGGTCTGCATTTGCCCACCCAATCTCACCAATCCTCTCAGTCCCATGTGTCCAGCCTTATGCCACATCCAGCTGTCATAGATAGTGTTATTCCAGGTTTCATCAGAGACCCTGAAGGAATTGTAAAGAATTTCCCTGTTTTTTTTGGTTTGTTTTTGAAATTCCCTTTTATAGTGGGTTTGAGCTGATTCTCGCTGCCATGATTATGCCAGTCTAGACACACTTGTTTGCCTTATGGAGACATATCAATACACTGGTTTTAAGATTCTTAATAGTCAGATATATTCCTCTGTGGGAAATATGGGATTTTGAGTCCCTTTCACTGAGGAAGGTGTAGGTCTTGTCTATTCCATAGTTGGTTTTTGGAACGGTAACTGTGCTTATATCATACTCTGGTTTTATGCATCACCCCACCTCTCCTTCCCCCTTAAGAAGGCATAAGAGTGTTTTCTAAATGTGAGACTCTGTTCTCTTTCCTAACTCAGTTCATGTGTAGCCATGTTTACAGGATCTTCATAAGTGATATCTTATGATAAGTTTCTTTTTCTGTGTGACATATTTCACTTAGAATCATCATATCTGAATCCACTCATTTTGCTGCTACTGGTCTTATGACATTGTTTTCATGGCTGAGGGATATTCCATCGTACGTAAGTACCACAATTTTTTGAACCATTTTTATCTTTCCTTGAATACTTAAGGTGTACCCAAGTTGAGGTTCTTGTAAGCAGTGTATTCCTAAATTTTGGGGTGGCTCTGTCTTATTGATTTTTAGTTTTCCCAAGGTATATTCCGTAGACTCGAAGTGCCCTTGGCTCTGTAGCTCTGTTGTTTACTTGTTTTAGGAAACACAATGCACTCCTCTAGAGAGGCAGATGGCAATTTACTTCAGGCACATCAGCATAACAAGGCTCCTTGTTCTCCAGGGCCTGTCTTGCCTTTCTGATTTTTACCCATTTTGTGGATATCCCTTTTCACTCGTGGGATGTGGTACTTCATTGTAGTGCAGTTTTGCATTGCCCTCTTGCTTGCTTTGCCAAAAAGGGTGTATGCGTTTTCTCCTGAATATATTCTGGAGAAAACGCATACGCCCTTTTTGGCCAAGTGCATCATTGTCGAAGTTGTGCCCCTATTCCTGTGATTTAAAGGTGATTCGAAAGTACCTCATGAAATGTGTTTCCTGCTATTCTGCCTCCATTTAAAGTTCGCCTCGATGCCTTCCCTCAACAGATTTTTGGATGATAGTTGCCCTTTATTACTCTGCCAGTTTGTGAATTGTTGTGCCCCTAAGCTCCATTTTGTAACTCGTTTTTTGTGAGCTGAACGAAAGTCCAATATTTTGGTTTAGGACCTATACTGGTTCCCGGTGGTTGGCTGAGACTTTGGTTAATTCTTCTTCCTCCGGGGAAATAAGAGTGACAAGTGCCCATCCAAAAGCCTAACAGCTACTCTCTCATTGGTTCTCCCTCTTCCCTTTCATCCTATGCCAAATTGGCAACCTGTGCAAACCAGGAGGTTAAAGGTGCTGTCTCTCCAAGTTGGGAGATTGATAGTAATGCAGTTGGAAAGTCAAATTGGACCACCAGGAGAGGGACTATTCATTGAGTTTTAGAAACGTTTTGTATTCACAGTGTGTCCATTCTCTAGGTTTCCCATACATGTTATAGCTGTAGTAATATTCCCTTCAACCAGGAGAGTTGGGACCCATGGAAAGGGTGTCATGCATTATTGCTTTAAAGAGTCTGCATTTGCTCACCCAATCTCACCAATCCTCTCAGTCCCATGCGTCCAGCCTTATGCCACATCCAGCTGTCGTTGTAGATAGTGTCATTCCAGGTTTCATCAGAGACCTTGAAGGAATTGTAAAGAATTTCACTGTTTTTTTTTTTGTTTGTTTTTGAAATTCTTTTTATAGTGGGTTTGAGCTGATTCTCGCTGCCATGATTACGCCAGTCTAGACACACTTGATTGCCTTATGGAGACATGTCAATACACAGGTTTTAAGATCCTTAATAGTCAGATATATTCCTCTGCGGGAGATATGGGGTTTTGAGTCCATTTCACTGAGGAAGGTGTAGGTCTTGTCTAGTCCATAGTTTGTTTTGGGAAAGGTACATGTGCTTATATCAAACTCTGGTTTTATGTATCACCCCACCTCTCCTTCCCCGTTAAGCAGGCATAAGAGTGTTTTCTAAATATGAGACTCTATTCTCTTTCCTAACTCAGTTCATGTGTAGCCACGTTTACAGGAACTTCATAAGTGATATCTCATGATAAAATTCTTTTTCTGTGTGACTTATTTCACTTAGAATCATCGTACCTGAATCCACTCATTTTGCGGCAACTGGTCTTATGACATTGATTTCATTGCTGAGGGATATTCCATCATACATAAGTACCACAATTTTTTGAACCATTTTTATATTTCCTGGGATATTTAAGGTGTACCCAAGTTGAGGTTCTTGTAAGCAGTGCAGCCCTAAAATTTGGGGTGGTTCTGTCTTATTGATTTTCAGTTTTCCCTAGGTATATTCCCCAAACTGGAAGTGTCCTTGGCTCTGTAGCTCTGTTGTTTACTTGTTTTAGGGAACACAATGCACTCCTCCAGAGAGGCAGTTGGCAATTTACATCCCGCCCATCAGCATAACAAGGCTCCCTGTTCTCCAGGGCCTGTCTTGAATTTCTGGTTTTTACCCTTTTTGTGGATGTCCCTTTGGACCGGTGGGAAGTGATACTTCTTTGTACTGCAGACTTACATTGTCCGCTTGCTTGCTTGGCCAAAAAGGGCGTATGCGTTTTCTCCTGAATATACTTAGGAGAAAACGCATACGCCCTTTTTGGCCAAGTGCATCATTGTCGATGTTGTGCCCCTCTTCCTGTGTTTTAAAGGTGATTCCACCGTACCTCTTGAAATCTGTTTCCTGCTATTCTGCCTCCCTTTCAAGTCCGCTTCATTGCCTTCCCTCAACAGATTTTTGGATGATAGTTGTCCTTTATTACTCTGCCAGTTTGTGAATTGCTGTGCCCAGGAGCTCCATTTTTAAACTCGTTTTTCATGAGCTGAACGCAAGTCCCATATTTTGGTGTAGGACCTTTACTGGTTCCTGGTGGGTGGCTGAGACTTTGTTTAATTCTTCTTCCTCCCGGTAAATAAGAGTGACATGTGCCCGTCCAAATGCCTAACAGCTACTCTCTCTTTGGTACTCCCTCTTCCCTTTCATCCTTTGCCAAATTGGCAACCTGTGCGAACCAGGAGGTTAAAGGTGCTGTCTCTCCAATTTGGAAGATTGATAGTAAAGCAGTTAGAAAGTGAAACTGGAGCACTAGAAGAGGGACTATTCATTGAGTTTTAGAAACCTTTCGTATTCACAGTGTGTCCATTCTCTAGGTTTCCCATACATGTTATAGCTGTAGTAATATTAATTTCAACCTGGAGAGCTTGGACCCATGGAATGGGTGCCTTGCTTTATTGCTTTAAAGGGTCTGCTTTTGCTCACCCAATCTCACCAATCCTGTCAGTCCCATGTGTCCAGCCTTATGCCACATCCAGCTGTCGTTTTAGATAGGGTCATTCCAGGTTTCATCAGATACCCTGAAGGAATTGTAAAGAATTTCCCTGTTTTTTTGTTTTGTTTTTGAAATTCCTTTTTATAGTTGGTTTGAGCTGATTCTCACTGCCAGGTTTATGCCTGTCTAGACACACTTGATTCCCTTACGGAGACATATCAATACATAGGTTTTAAGATTCTTACTACTCAGATATATTCCTCTGTGGGAAATATGGGGTTTCGAGTCCCTTTCACTGAGCAAGGTGTAGGTCTTGTGTCTTCCATAGTTGGTTTTTGGAACAGTACCTGTGCTTATATCAAACTCTGGTTTTATGCATCATCCCACCTCTCCTTCCCCCTTAAGCAGGCATAAGAGTGTTTTCTAAATGTGAGACTCTGTTCTCTTCCCTAACTCAGTTCATGTGTAGCCATGTTTACAGGATCTTCATAAGTGATATCTTATGATAAGTTTCTTTTTCTGTGTGACTTATTTCACTTAGAATCATCGTACCTGAATCCAGTCATTTTGCTGCTACTGGTCTTATGACATTGATTTCACGTCTGAGGGATATTCCATCGTATGTAAGTACCACAATTTTCTGAAGCATTTTTATCTTTCCTGTGATATTTAAGGTGTACCGAAGTTGAGGTTCTTGTAAGCAGTGCAGCCCTAAATTTTGGGGTGGCTCTGTCTTATTGATTTTCAGTTTTCCCAAGGTATATTCCCTAGACTGGATGTGTCCTTGGCTCTGTAGCTCTGTTGTTTACTTGTTTTAGGGAACACAATGCACTCCTCCAGAGAGGCAATTGGCAATTTACATCCCACACATCAGCATAACAAGGCTCAATGTTCTCCAGGGCCTGCCTTGAATTTCTGGTTTTTACCCGTTTTGTGGATATCCCTTTGGACCGGTGGGAAGTGATACTTCTTTGTAGTGCAGACTTGCATTGTCCGCGTGCTTGCTTGGCCAAAAAGAGTTTATGCGTTTTCTCCTGAATATACTCAGGAGAAAACGCATACACCCTTTTTGGCCAAGTGCATCATTGTGGAAGTGGTGTCTCACTTCCTGTGCTTTAAAGGCGATTCCAACTTGCCTCTTGAAATCAGTTTCCTGCTATTCTGCCTCACATTCAAGTCCGCCTCGTTGCCTTCCCTCAACAGATTTTTGGATGATAGTTGTCCTTTATTACTCTGCCAGTTTGTGAATTGCTGTGCCCAGGAGCTCCATTTTTTAACTCGTTTTTTGTGAGCTTAACGCAAGTCCAATATTTTTGTTGAGGGCCTACACTGGTTCACGGTGGATGGCTGAGACTTTGGTTAATTCTTCTTCCTCCCAGGAAATAAGAGTGACATATGCCCGTCCAAATGCCCAACAGCTAGTCTCTCATTGGTTCTCCCTCTTGCCTTTCATCCTTTGTCAAATTGGCAACCTATGCCAACCAGGAGGGTAAAGGTGCTGACTTCTCCAAGTTGAGATTGATAGTAAAGCAGTTGGAAAGTCAAACTGGAGCACCAGGAGAGGGACTATTCGTTGAGATTTAGAAACCTTTCGTATTCACAGTGTGTCCATTCTCTAGGTTTCCCATACATGTTATAGCTGTAGTAATATTCCCTTCAACCCGGAGAGTTGGGACCCATGGAATGTGTGCCATGCATTATTGCATTAAAGGGTCTGCATTTGCTCACCCAGTCTCACCAATCCTCTCAGTCCTATGTGTCCAGCCTTATGCCACATGCAGCTGTCATTGTAGATAGGGTCATTCCAAGTTTCATCAGAGACCCTGAAGGAATTGTAAAGAATTTCGCTGTTTTTTTGTTTTGTTTTTGAAATTCCGTTTTATAGTGAGTTTGAGCTGATTCTCGCTGCCATGACTATGCCAGGCTAGAAACAATTGATTCCCTTACGGAGACATATCAATACATAGGTTTTAAGATTCTTACTAGTCAGATATATTCCTCTGCGGGAAATATGGGGTTCAGAGTCCTTTCACAGAGGAAGGTGTAGGTCTTGTCTATTCCATAGTTGGTTTTTTGAACGGTACTTGTGCTTATATCAAACTCTGGTTTTATGCATCACCTAACCTCTCCTTCCCCCTTAAGTAGGTATAAGAGTGTTTTCTAAATGTGAGACTCTCTTCTCTTTCCTAACTCAGTTCATATGTAGCCATGTTTACAGGATCTTCATAAGTATTATCTTATGATAAGTTTCTTTTTCTGTGTGACTTATTTCACTTAGAATCATCGTTCCTGAATCCACTCATTTTGCTGCTACTGCTATTATGACATTGATTTCATGGCTGAGGGATATTCCATCATACGTAAGTACCACAATTTTTTGAAACATTTTTATCTTTCCTGGGATACTTAAAGTGTACCGAAGTTGAGGTTCTTGTAAGCAGTGCAGCCCTAAATTTTGGGGTGGCTCTGTCTTATTGATTTTCAGTTTTCCCAAGGTATATTCCCTAGACTCGAAGTGCCCTTGGCTCTGTAGCTCTGTTGTTTACTTGTTTTATGGAACACAATGCACTCCTCCAGAGAGGCAGTTGGCAGTTTACATCCCGCCCATCAGCATAACAAGGCTCCCTGTTCTCCAGGGCCTGTCTTGCCTTTCCGGTTTTTACCCATTTTGTGGATGTCCCTTTTGACCAGTGGGAAGTGATACTTCTTTGTAGTGCAGATTTGCATTGCCCGCTTGCTTACTTGGCCAAAAAGGGCGTATGCGTTTTCTCCTGAATATATTCAGGACAACACGCATACGCCATTTTTGGCCAAGTGCCTCATTGTCTATGTTGTGCACCTATTCCTTTGCTTTACAGGCGATTCCTACGTACCTCTTGAAATCTAATTCCTGCTTTTCTGCCTCACTTTCAAGTCCGCCTCGTTGCCTTCCCTCAAAAGATTTTTGGACGATAGTTGCCCTTTATTACTCTGCCACTTTGTGAATTGCTGTGCCCCTGAGCTCCATTGTTAACTCGTTTTTTCTGAGCTGAACGCAAGCCCAATATTTTGGTTCAGGACCTATTCTGGTTCCCGGTGGGTGGCTGAGACTTTGGTCAATTCTTCTTACTCCCGGGAAATTAGAGTGATATGTGCCCGTCCAAATGCATAACAGCTACTCTCTCATTGTTTCTCACTCTTCCCTTTCATTCTTTGCCAAATTGGCAACCTGTGCGAACCAGGAAGTTAAAGGTGCTATCTCTCCAAGTTGGGAGATTGATAGTAAAGCAGTTGGAATGTCAAACTTGAGCACCAGGAGAGGGACTATTCGTTGAGGTTTAGAAACCTTTCGTATTCACAGTGTTTCCATTCTATAGGTTTCCCATACATGTTATAGCTGTAGTAATATTCCCTTCAAACTGGAGAGTTGGGACCCATGGAATGGGTGCCATGAATTATTGCTTTAAAGGGTCTGCGTTTGCTCACCCAATCTCACCAATCCTCTCAGTCCCAAGTGTCCAGCCTTATGCCACATCCAGCTATCTTTGTAGATAGGGTCATTCCAGGTTTCATCAGAGACCCTGAAGGAATTATAAAGAATTTCCCTGTTTTTTGTTTTTCAAATTCCTTTTTATAGTGGGTTTGAGCTGATTCTCGCTGCCATGTTTATGCCAGTCTAGACGCACTTGATTCCCTGAAAGAGACATATCAATACATAGGTTTTAAGATTCTTACTAGTCAGATATATTCCTCTGCGGGAAATATGGGGTTTTGAGTCCCTTTCCCTGAGGAAGGTGTAGGTCTTGTCTATTCCATACTTGGTTTTTGGAACTCTACCTGTGCATATATCAAACTCTGGTTTTATGCATCACCCCACCTCTCCATCCCTCTTAAGCAGGCATAAGAGTGTTTTCTAAATGTGAGACTCTCTTCTCTTTCCTAACTCAGTTCATGTGTAGCCATGTTTACAGGATCTTCATAAGTGATATCTTATGATACGTTTGTTTTTCTGTGTGACTTATATCACTTAGAATCATCGTACCTGTATCCACTCATTTTGCTGCTACTGGTCTTATGACATTGATTTCATGGCTGAGGGATATTCCATCATACGTAAGTACCACAATTTTTTGAACCATTTTTATATTTCCTGGGATATTTAAGGTGTACCCAAGTTGAGGTTCTTGTAAGCAGTGCAGCCCTAAAATTTGGGGTGGTTCTGTCTTATTGATTTTCAGTTTTCCCAAGGTATATTCCGTTGACTGGTAGTGTCCTTGGCTCTGTATCTCTGTTGTTTACTTCTTTTAGGGAACACAATGCTCTCCTCCAGAGAGGCAGTTGGCAATTTACATCCCGCCCATCCGCATAACAAGGCTCCCTCTTCTCCAGGGCCTGTCTTGCCTTTCTGGTTTTTACATATTTTGTGGATTTCCCTTTTGACCGGTGGGAAGTGATACTTCTTTGTAGTGAAGATTTGCATTGCCCGCTTGCTTGCTTGGCCAAAAAGGGCGTATGCGTTTTCTCCTGAATATATTCAGGAGAAAATGCAAACGCCCTTTTTAGCCAAGTGCATCATTGTCGAATTTGTGCCATTCTTCCTGTGCTTTGAAGGCGATTCCAATGTACCTCTTGAAATCTGTTTCCTGCAATTCTGCCTCCCTTTCAAGTTTGCCTCGTTGCCTTCCCTCATCAAAATTTTGGACGATAGTTGCCCTTTATTACTCTGCCTGTTTGTGAATTGTTGTGCCCCTGAGCTCCATATTTAACTCGTTTTTTCTAGGTGAACGCAAGTCAAATATTTTGGTTCAGAACATATACTGGTTCCCAGTGTGTGGCTGAGACTTTGGTCAATTCTTCTTCCTCCCTGGAAATAAGAGTGACATATGCCCGTCCAAATGCCTAACAGCTACTCTCTCTTTGGTTCTTCCTCTTCCGTTTCATCCTCTGCCAAATTGGCAACCTGTGAGAAGCAGGAGGTTAAAGGGGCTGTCTCTCCATGTTGGGAGATTGATAGTAAAGCAGTTGGAATGTCAAACCGGAGCACCAGGAGAGGGACTATTAGTTGAGTTTTAGAGACCTTTCGTATTCACAGTGTGTCCATTCTCTAGGTTTCCCGTACATGTAATAGCTGTAGTAATATTCCCTTCAACCTGGAGAGTTGAGACCCTTGAAATGGGTGCCCCTCTTTATTGATTTAAAGGGTCTGCTTTCGCTCACCGAATCTCACCAATCCTCTCAGTCCCAAGTGTCCAGCCTTATGCCACATCCAGCTGTCATTGTAGATAGGGTCATTCCACGTTTCATCAGAGACCTTGAAGGAATTGAAAGAAATTTCCCTGTTTTTTTGTTTTGTTTTTGAAATTCCTTTTTATAGTGTGTTTGAGCTGATTCTCACTGTCATGTTTATGTCAGTCTAGACACACTTGATTCCCTTATGGAGACCTATCAATACATAGGTTTTAAGATTCATACTTTTAAGATATATTACTCTGTGGTTAATATGGGGTGTTGAGTCCCTTTCACTGAGGAAGGTGTAGGTTTTGTCTATTTCGTATTTGGTTTTAGGAAGGGTACCTGTACTAATATCAAACTCTGATTTTATGCATCACCCCACCTCTCCTTCCCCCTTAAGCAATCATAAGCGTTTTTTTTTTTTAATGTGAGTCTCTCTTTTCTTTCCTAACTCAGTTCATGTGTAGCCATGTTTACAGGATCTTCATAAGTTATATATTATGATAAGTTTCTTTTTCTGTGTGACTTATTTCACTTAGAATTATCGTACCAGAATCCACTCATTTTGCTGCTACTGGCCTTATGACATTGATTTTATGGCTGAGGGATATTCCATCATACGTAAATACGACAATTTCTTGAACCACTTTTGTCTTTCCTGGGATATTTAATGTGTACCCAAGTTGAGGTTTTTGTAAGCAGTGCAGCCCTGAATTTTGGTGTGGATCTGTCTTATTTATTTTCAGTTTTCCCAAGGTATATTCCCTAGACTGGAAGTGCCCTTGCCTCTGTAGCTCTGTTGTTTACTTGTTTTAGGGAACACAATGCACTCCTCCATAGAGGCAGTTGGCAATTTACATCCCGGCCATCAGCATAACAAGGTTCCCTGTTCTCCAGGGCCTGTCTTGCCTTTCTGGTTTTTACACATTTTGTGGATGTCCCTTTTGACCGGTGGGAAGTGATACTTCTTTGTAGTGCAGATTTGCATTGCCCTCTTGCTTGCTTGTCCAAAAATGGCATATGCATTTTCTCCTGTATATATTCACGTGAAAACCCATATGCCCTTTATGGCCATTTCCATAATTTTCGAAGTTGTAATGCTTTTCCTGTGTTTAAAGCCGATTCCAATGTACCTCTTGAAATCTATTTCATGCCATTCTGCCTCATTTTCCCTTCCGCCTCATGGCTTTCCCTCAACAGAATTTTCGAAGAGAGTATTCCTTTATAACTCTGCAGGTTAGTGAATTGCTGTGGCCCTGAGCTCCATTTTTCAACTCGCGTTTTTGTGAGCTGACCGCAAATCAACAGTTTTGCTTCTGGACCTTTACTGCTTCTGGAGGGCAGGCTGAGACTTTGGTTAATTCCTCTTTGTGACGGAAAATTAGAGAGACATGTGGCCGTCCAAATGCCTACAGCTACACTCTCATTGGTTCTCTCTCTTCCCTTATATCCTCTGCACAATTTGCCAACTGTGCGTACCAGGAGGATATAGGGGCTGACTTTCCAAGTTGGGAGATTGATAGTAAAGCAGTTGGAATGTCAAACTGGAGCACAAGGAGAGAAAAAAAGTAGTAGAGTTTTAGAAACCTTTCACCATCAGATGGTTTCCATTCTCTAGGTTCCCATACACGTTATAACTGTAGTGATATTCACTTCTACCTGGAGAGATGGGAACCATGGAATGGGTGGCAGACATTATTGCTTTAAAGGGTCTGCATCTTTTCTCCCAATCTCACCAATCCTCTCTGTCCCAAGTGACCAGCCTTATGCCACATCCAGCTGTCATTGTAGATACGGTCATTCCAGGTTTCATCAAAACCCCTGAATGTATTGTGTAAGAATTTTACTGTTTTTATGTTTTGTTTTGAAATTCATTTTTATAGTGGGTTTGAGCTGATTCTCACTGCCATGTTTATGTCGTTCTAGACACACTTGGTTCCCTTACGGAGACATATCAATACATAGGTTTTAAAATTCTTACTAGTCAGATATATTTCTCTGAGGGGAATAGGGATGTTGAGTTCCGTTCACTGAGGAAGGAGTAGGGCTTGTCTCTTCTGTTTTTGGATTATGGAACGGTACCTGTGCTAATATCAATCTTATGTTTTGTGCATCTCCCCACCGCTCTTTCCCCTTAAGCACGCGTTATATTGTTTTCTAAATCTGATACTCTGTTCTCTTCCCTAAATCAGTTCATATGTAGCCATGTTTACATTCCCTTCATAAGTGGTATCTTATGTCAGAATGCACCATGGCCGTTCTCATAATAATGCTCCATGACCCCCGTCATCACAATGCACCATGCCCTGGTTATCAAAATGCTCCATGTCCCTTGTCATCACAGTTCTCCACGTCCTTGTCATCACAATGCTACATGACACTTCTCATCAAAATGTGACATGCTCTTGTCATCAAAATTCTCCATCCACTTGACATTGCAATGCTCCATGCACTTGTCATCAAAATGCTCCATGCACATGTCATCACAAAGCTCCATGCCCTTGTCATCACAATGCTCCATGACCCCTGTCATCACAATGCTCCCTGACACCTGTCATCACAATGCTTCATGCCCCTTGTCATTACAGTGCTCCATGATGCTCGACATCACAATTACGCAAGGTCTTCTCATCACAAAGCTCCATGGCCAATATCATCACAATGCTCCATGACCACTGTCATCACAACACTCCATGACACCTGACAACATAATGATTCGGGACTCGTGTCATCACAATGTTCCATTCCCTAGTCATCACACTGCTCCATGACACCTGTCATCACAATACTCCATGAACATTTTCAGCCCAATGTTCCATGACCCTTGTCATCACAATGATCCATGTCCTTGTCATCCCTATGCTCCATGAGCACTGTTTTCACAATGCTCTGTGACGCTTGTCATCACAGTGCTCCATGCCTTTGTCAGCAAAATGCTACAAGACCTTGTAATTACAATGCTCTATTTGCTTCTCATCATAATCCTCCATGAAACTTCGGATCACGTTGCTTCATGCCCATGTCATCACAATGCTCCATGCTCCTTGAAATCAAAATGATCCATGACCTCTGTCATCACAATGCTCCAAACCCTTTTGATCACCATGTTCCATAACACTTTTCATCACAACGCTCCATGATGCCTGTCATCACAATATTCCATGCCCTTTTCATCGCAATGCTCCATGACCTTTGTCATCACAATTCTCAATACACTTGTCATCACAATGCTCCCTGACACTTGTCATCAGAATGTTCCTTGAACCATGTCAGGAAAAGGCTCCATGCCTCTTTCATAACAATGCCCCATGCCGTTTTCATCACAATGCTCCTTGCCATTGTCATCAAAATACTCCACAAGATTGTCATCAGAATGCTCCATGACCTTTGTCATCACAATTCTCCATGAGATTGTCAGCACAATGCTCCTTGACCCTTGTCATCACAATGCTCCAAGCCATTGTCATCACAATGCTCCATTACATTTGTCATCAGAATCCTCCATGACACTTGGCATCACAATGCTCCATGCCATTGTCATCAGAGCGGGCCACTACATATGTCATCAGAATGCTCCCTGACACCTCTCTTCACAATACTGCATGACCTGGTCATCACAATGCGCCATTCCAACTGTCATCGCAATAATCCATGAAACATATTAGACCAATGTTCCATGCTCTTGTCATCACAATGCTCCATGCTCTTGTTATCACAATTCTTCATGACCCCTGTCATCACAATGCTCCATGACACTTGTCAGTATGTTCCTTGAACCCTGTCATGACAAGGCTCCATTCCTTTTTCATCACAATGTTCCATGCCCTTTCCATCACAGTGCTCCAAGACCCATGTAATCACAATGCTCCATGAACTTGTCATCACAAAACTAAAGGACGCATGCCATCAGAATGCTCCTTGGTCTTCTCCTCACAATGTGCCATGCCCTTGTCATCACAATGTTCCAAGACCCCTGTAATTACAATGCTCCATGCCCCTTTTCATCAGTATGCTCCATGAGACTTGTCATCACAAGGGTCCATGGTTTTGTCATCACAATGCTCCAGGACATTGTCATCACAATGCTTCTCGACCTTGTCATGAAAATTTTCAATGGCCCTTGTCATCATAATGCTCCAAGCCCTAATCATCAAAATGCTCCATTATATTTTTCCTCACATTTCTCCATTACATTTGGCTTCACCATGCTCCATGCAATTGTCATCACAATGGACCATGACATATGTCATCACAGTGCTCCCTGACACCTGTCTTCACAATACTCCTTGACCTTCTCATCACAATGCTCCATGCCCTTGTCATCACAATGCACCATGCCCAATGTCATCAAAATAATCCATGAAACTTGTCAGACCAATGCTCCATGCCCCTGTCTACAAAATGCTCCATGCCCTTGTCATCACAATGCTCCATGATCCCTGTCATCACAATGCTCAGTGACTCCAGTCATCACAATGATTCATAACCTTTGTCATCACAATTGTCCATGCCCGCATCATCACAAGGCTCTGTGACTTTTGTAACCACAATGTTTCATGAACTTTTCATCACAATTCTCTGTGACCCTTGTCATCACACTGCTCCATGTCTTTGTCAGAACAATGGTCTATGACCACTGTCATCACAGTGTGCCACGCGCATTTCATCACAGCCGACCACAAACTTTTCATTGCAATGCTCCATAAACCTTGTAATCACAATGGTCCATGGACATCTCATCAAAATGCTCTCTCACCAGAGATATCACAATGTTCCATCACTAGTCATCACAATACTCCCTCACACCTGGAATCACAATGTTCCATGACACTGTCATCACAGTGCTACATCCAGTCATCTGCACAATGTTCCATGACCTCTGACATCACAATGTTCCATAACCCCTGTCAGCAAAATGCTCCATGACCCTTTTCATCCCAAAGACCCAAGACCCCTGACATCACAATGTTCTATAAACACTGCCATCACAATATTCCATTACAGTTCTTATCAAACTGCTGCATGACCCTGTCATCAAAATGCTCCCTGCCCTTCTCATCACAATGCACCACACCCTTCTCAACAAAATGCTCCATGACTTGTCATCACAAAGCTCCATGTCCCATGGCATCACAATGCTCCATGTCACTGTCATCACAATGCTCCCTGAACACTCTCATCACATTGCTCCATGTCCTTGTCATCACAAAGCTCCATGACACTTTTCATCACAATGCTCGATGCCCTTCTCATGACAATGCTCCATGCCTTTTTCATTACAATCCTGCATGACCCATGTATCACAGTGTTCCGTGCCCTTGTCATCACAATGCTCCATGCCCAATCTCATCAGAATAATCCATGAAACATTTCAGACTAATGTTCCATACCCTTCTCATCAAAATGCTCCATTACCCCTCTCATAACAATGCACCATGACTCTTGGCATCACAATGTTCCACTACCTAGTCATCACAAGGTTCCATGACACTTGTCATCACAAAGCTCAAGACCCCTGAAATCAAAATGCTGCATGCCCTTGTCATCACAAAGCTCCATGACGCATGTCATCAGAAAGTTCCATGGCCTTCTCATCACAATGCTCCATTCCCATGTCGTCACAATGCTCCAAGACCCTTGTAATCACAGTGCTCCATGACCCTTTTCATCTCAATGCTCCATGAACCCTGTCATCACAATACACCATGCCCATCATCATAATGCTTCAGGCTATTGTCATCACAATGAAATCAATATTCTCCATGACCTCTGTCATCATAATGCTCCAAACCCTTGTGATCACAATGTTCAATCACACTTATCATCTCAACACCCCATGACACTCATCATCACAATTATCCATGGTCTTCTCATCACAATGCTCCATGATCGTTGTCATCACAGTGCTCAATACACTTGTCATCACAATGCTCCCTGACACTTGTCGTCAGTATGCTCCTTGAAACCTGTCATGACAAGGTTCCATGCCTTTTTCATCACAGTGATCCATGCCCTATTCATCACAATGCTCCAAGATCCCTGGAATCACAATGCTCCATGCACTTGTCATTAAAAAGCTCCATGACACATGTCATCATCATGCTTCATGGACTTCTCATCACAATGCTCCATGCCCTTCTCATCACAATGCTCCAAGACCCCTGTAATCACAATGCTCCATGCCCCTTTTCATCAGAATGTTCCATGAGACTTGTCATCACAATGCTTAATGCCCTTGTCATCACAATGCTCCATGCCCTTGTCATCACAATGCACCATGTCCACTGTCATCACAATAATCTATGAAACTTGTCAGACCAATGCTCCATGCCCCTGTCATCACAATGCTCCATGCCCTTGTCATCATAATGCTCCATGTCCCCTGTCATCACAACGCTCACTGACTCCAGTCATCACAATGCTTCATAACGTTTGTCATCACAACGGTCCATGCCCGCATCATCACAAGACTCTGTGACCTTTGTAACCATAATGGTCCATGAACTTTTCATCACAATGCTCCGTGACCCTTGTCATCACAATGCTCCATGTCTTTGTCACAACAATGCTCCATGACCCTTGTCATCACAATGTGCCATGCGTTTTTCATCACAATGATCCACAACTTTGTCATCGCTATGCTCCATAAACCTTGTAATCACAATGTTCCATGCAATTCTCATCCAAATGCTCTCTCACATGAGATATCACAATGTTCCATCACTTGTCATCACAATCCTCCCTCACCCCTGTTATCACAATTTTCCATGACCCCTGTCATCACAATGCTACATCCCCTTATCAGCACAATGTTCCATGATCCCTAACATCACAATGTTCAATAACCCATGTCATCAAAATGCTCCATGACCCGTTTCATCCCAAAGTTCCAAGAACCCTGACATAACAATGTTCTATAACCCCTGCCATTAAAATGTTCCATTTCACTTTTCATCAAATTGCTGCATTATCCGGTCATCAAAATGCTCCCTGCACTTCTCATCACAATGCACCATTCCCTTGTCATCAAAATGCTCCTTGACTTGTCATCACAAAGCTCCATGACCCTTGGCATCACAATGCTCCATGTCATTGTCATCACAATGCTCCATGAACCCTCTCATCACATTGCTCCATGCCCTTGTCATCACAAAGATCCATGACACTTGTCATCACAGTGCTCGATGCCTTTCTCATCACAATGCTCCATGCCCTAGTCATTAAAATCCTGCATGACCCATGTATCACAGTGTTCCGTGCCCTTGTCATCACAATGCTCCATGCCCAGTCTCATCACAATAATCCATAAAATATTTCAGACCAATATTCCATGCCCTTCTCATCACAATGCTCCATTACCACTGTCATAACAATGCTCCATGACCCCTGTCATCACAGTGTTCCACGGCCTAGTCATCACAAGGCTCCGTGACACTTGTCATCACAGTGCTCCAAGACCCCTGTAATCACAATGCTCCATGCCCTTGTCATCACAAAGCTCTATGACACATGTCATCAGAATGTTCCATGGTCTTTTCATCAAAATACTTCATGCACTTTTCATTACAGTGCTCCAAGACCCCTGTAATCACAATGCTCCATGCCCCTTTTCAGCAGTATGCTCCATGAGACTTGTCATTACAAAGCTCTTTGATCCTTGTCATCACAATGCTCTATGCCTTTCTCAGCACAATGCTCCATGACCCTTGTTATCACAATGCTCCATGCGCTTCTCAGCATGATGATACATGACACATGTCATCACAATGCACCATGTGCTTTTCATCACCGTGCTCCACAATCTTGTCATCACAATGCTCCATAAACCTTGTATTCACAATGCTCCATGCACTTCTCATCAAAATGCTCTCTCACCACAGATATCCCAAAGTTACATCACTATTCATCACAATACACCCTCACCCTTGTTATCACAATGTTCCATGACTCCTGTCATCACGATGCTACATGCACTTATCATCAAAATGTTCGATGACCCCTGACATCACAATGCTCCATAACCCCTTTCATCAAAATGCTCCATGACCCTTTTCATCATAATGCTCCATGACCCCTGTCATCACAATGTTCCATAAACCCTGTCATCATAATGTTCCATGAACCTTTTCATCAAATTGCTCCATGACCCTGTCATCACAATGCTCCCTGCCCTTCTCATCACAATGCACAACACCCTTGTCATCAAAATGCTCTATGACCTTTGTCATCACAAATATCCATGACCCTTGGCATCACAATTCTCCATGTCATTGTCATCACAATGCTCCATGAACACTCTCATCACATTGCTCCATGCCATTGTCATCACAAAGCTCCATGACACATGTCATCAGAATCCTCCTTGGCCTTCTCATCACAATGCTCCATGCCCTTACCGTCACAGTGCTCCATTCCCCCTGTGATAACAATGCTCCATGACCCCTGCCATCACGATGTTCCATGGACTTGTCATCACAAGGCTCCATGACCCTTCTCATCACAATGCTCCAAGACCCCTGTCATCACAATGCACCATGCCCATCATCATAATGCTTCATGCTACTGTCATCACAATGAAATCAAAATGCTCCAAGACATCAGTCATAACAATGCTCCAAACCCTTGTGATCACAATGTTCCATAACACTTGTCCTCACAGTGCCCCATGATGCTCGTCATCACAATTATCCATGGTCTTCTCATGACAATGCTCCATGACCTTTGTCATCACAATGCTCAATACACTTGTCATCAAAATGCTCCCTGACACTTGTTGTCTGTATGCTCACTGAACCCTGTCATGACAGGGCTCCATGGCTTTTTCATCAAAATGATCCATCCCCTTTTCATCACAATGCACCAAGACCCCTTTAAACACAATGCTCCATGCCCTTGTCATCACAAAGCTCAATGAATCATGTCTTCAGAATGCTCCTTGGCCTTCTCCTCACAATGCTCCATGCCCATGTCAACACAATGTTCCAAGACCCCTGTAATCACAATGCTCCATGCCCCTTTTCATCACTATGCTCCATGAGATTTGTCATAACAACTCTCTATGGATTTCTCATCACAGTGCTCTAGGACATTTTCATAACAATGCTTCACGACCTTGTTTTGAAAATTCTCAACGGCCCTTGTCATCATAAAGCTCCAAGCCCTAGTCATCACAATGCTCCATTATATTTGTCATCAAAATCCTCCATTACATTTGGCATCACAATGCTCCCTGCCATTGTCATTGCAATGGACCATGACATATGTCATCACAATGCTCCCTGACACCTGTCTTCACAATACTCCATGAACTTCTCATCACAATAATCCATGCCCTGTTCATCACAATGCACCATGTCCACTGTCATCACAATAATCTATGAAACTTGTCAAAACAATGCTCCATGCCCCTGTCACCACAATGCCCCATGCCCTTGTCATCACAATGCTCCATGACCCCTGTCATCACAATGCTCCGTGACTCCAGTCATCAAAATGCTTCATAACATTTGTCATCACAATGGTCCTTGCCCACGTCAGCACAAGGCTCTGTGACATTTATAACCACAATGCTACATGACCCTTTTCATCAAAATGCTCCATGCCTTTGTCAGAAAAATGCTCCATGAAACTATTCATCACAATGTGCTACGTGCTTTTCATCACAACGGTCCACAAATTTGTCATGGTATTGCTCCATAAACCTTGTATTCACAAAGCTCCATGCCCTTCTCATCACAATGCTCCATTACCCCTGTCATAACAATGATCCATGACCCCTTCCATCATGATGTTCCATGGCCTTGTCATCACAAGGCTCCATGACACTTGTCATCACAATGCTCCAAGACCCCTGTAATCACAATACTCTATTCCCTTTTCATCACAAAGCTCCATGACACATGTCATCAGAATGTTCCATGGCCTTCTCATCAAAATGCTCCATGCCCTTGTCATCACAGTGCTCCAAGACCTCTTTAATCACAATGCTCCATGCCTCTTTTCATCTCTATGCCCCATGAACCCTGTCATCACAATGCATCATGCCCATCATCATAATGCTTCTTGATATTGTCAGCATAATGAAATCAAAATTCTTCATTACCTCTGTCATCACAATGCTCCATGACCCCAGTCATCACAATACTCCCTGATCATATTCAGCCCAATTCTCCATGACACTTGTCATCACAATGATCCATGCCCTTGTCATCCCAATGCTCCATGACCACTGTATTCACAATGCTCCGTGACGCTGGTCATCACAGTTCTCCATGACACCTGTCATCACAATGCTCCATGACTTTGTCAGCAAAATGCTACATGACCTTGTCATTACAATGCTCTATGCGCTTGTCATCACAATACTCCATTTCCATTGTCATCACAATCCTCCATGAACCTTGGGATCACATTGCTTCATGCCCTTGTCATCAAAATGCTCCATGCTCCTTGAAATCAAAATGATCCATGACCACTATCATTACAATGTTCCAAACACTTGTGATCCCAATGTTCCATAACACTTGTCATCACAATGCTCCATGATGCTTGTCATCACAAAATTCCATGCCCTTTTCATCACAATGCTCCATGACCTTTGTCATCACAATTCTCAGTACACTTGTCATCAAAATGCTCCCTGACACTTGTCATCAGAATGCTCCTTGAACACTGTCACGAAAAGGCTCCATGCCTTTTTCATCACAATGCCCCATTCCATTTTCATCACAATGCTCCGTGACCATTGTCATCACAGTGCTCCATGTCTTTGTCTGAAAAATATTCCATGACCCTTATCATCACAATGTGCCATTCACTTTTCATCACAACGGTCCAGAAACTTGTCATTGCAATGCTCCATAAACCTTGTAATCACAATGCTCCATACAATCCTCATCGAAATGCTCTCTCACCAGAGATATCACAGTGTTCCATCACTAGTCGTCACAATACTCCCTCACCCCTGTAATCACAATGTCCCATAACCCCTTTCATCACAATGCTACATCCCTTTATCATCACAATGTTCCATGACCCCTGACATCACAATATTCTATAACCCCTGTCATCAAAATGTTCCAATACACTTTTCATCATATTGCTGCATGACCGTGTCATCAAAATACTCCCTGCCCTTCTCATCACATTACACCATGCACTTATCATCAAAATGCTCCATGACCTTTGTCATCACAAAGCGCCATGACACTTGGCATCACAATGCTCCATGTCGTTGTCATCAAAATGCTCCATGAAACCTCTCATAACATTGCTCAATGCCCTTGTCATGAAAAAGCTCCATGACACTTCTCATCACAATGTTTGATGCCCTTCTCATCACAATGCCCCATGCCCTTGTCATTACAATCCACCATGACCCATGTATCACAGTGTTCCATGCCCTTATCATCACAATGCTCTATGCGCACTCTCATCACAATAATCCATGAAACATTTCAGACCAATGCTCCATGCCCTTCTCATCACAATGCTCCTTTACCTCTGTCATAACAATGCTCCATGACACCTGCCATCACAATGTTCCCCGGCCTTGTCATCACAAGGCTCCATGACACTTGTCATCACAATGCTCCATGACACTTGTCATCACAATGCTCCACGACCCCTCTAATCAAAATGCTCTATGCCCTTTTCATCAAAAAGCTACATGACGCATGTCATCAGAAATTTCCATGGCCCTGTCACCACAATGCTCAATGCCCTTGTCATCACAATGCTCCAAGACCCTTGTAATCAAAATGCTCCATGAGACTTTTCATCTCAATGCTCCATGAACCCTGTCATCACAATGGACCATGCCCATCATCATAATGCTTCAGGCTATTTTCATCACAATGAAATCAATATGCTCCATGACCTCTGTCATCACAATGCTCCAAACCCTTGTGATCACAATGTTCCATAACACTTATCATCACAACACCCTATGACGCTCATCATCACAATTATCCATGGTCTTCTCATCACTATGCTCCTTAACCTTTGTCATCACAATGCTCAGTACACTTGTCATCACAATGCTCCCTGACACTTGTCATTAGTCTGCTCCATTAACACTGTCATGACACGTCTCCATGCCTTTTTCATCACAATGATCCATGCCCTTTTAATCACAATGCTCCAAGACCCCTGTAATCACAATGCTCCATGCTCTTGTCGTCACAAAACTCAATGACGCATGTGATCAGAATGCTCCATGGCCTTCTCCTCACAATGCTCCATGCCCTTGTCATCACAATGCTCCAAGACCCCTGTAATCACAATGTTCCATGTCCCTTTTCATCAGAATGCTCCATGAGACTTGTCATCACAAGTCTCCATTGTATTCTCATAAAAGTGCTCCAGGAACTTGTCATCATAATGCTCCATGATCCCTGTCATCACGATAATCCATGAATATTTTCAGCCCAATGCTCTATGACCTTCTCATCAAAATGCTCCATGACCCCTGTCATCACAATACTCCATGAACATATTCAGCCCAATGCTCCATGACAGTTGTCATCACAATGATCCATGCGCTTGTCATCCCAATGCTCCATGACCCCTGTATTCACAATGCTCCGTGATGCTTGTCATCACAGTGCTCCATGACACCTGTCATCACAATGCTCCATGCCCTTGTTATCACATTGTTCCATGACCCCTGTCATTACTGTGCTCCGTGACTTCATTCATCACAATTCTTCATGACCTTTGTCATCTCAATGGTCCATGCCCTCGTCATCAACAGTCTCTGTGACCATTTTAACCACAATGCTCCATGAAATTTTCATCACAATTCTCTTTGACCCTTGTTATCACAATCCTCTCTGCCTTTCTCAGCACAATGCTCCATGACACTTGTCATCACAATGCTCCATGCACTTGTCAGCACAATGTTCCATGACACATGTCATCAAAATGCACCATGCGCTTGTCATCACAGTGCTCCACAATCTTGTCATCACAATGCTCCATAAAACTTGTCATCACAATGCTCCATGCACTTCTCATCACAATGCTCTCTCACCACTGATATCACAACGTTACATCACTATTCGTCACAATACTCCCTCACCCCTGTCATCACAATGATCCATGACTCCTGTCATCACAATTGTACATGCACATATCATCACAATGTTCGATGACTCCTGACATCACAATGCTCCATAACCCCTGTCATCAAAATGCTCCCAAAACCTTTTCATCAAAATGCTCCATGACCCCTGGCATCAAAATGTTCAATAACCCCTGTCATCAAAATGTTCCATGACACATTTCATCCAATTGCTCCATGACCCTGTCATCACAATGCTCCCTGCCCTTCTCATCACAATGCACAACGGCCTTGTCATCAAAATCCTCCATGACCTTTGTCATCACAAAGATCCATGACCCTTGGCATCACAATGCTCCATGTCATTTTCATCACAATGCTCCATGATCGCATTCATCACATTGCTCCATGCCGTTGTCATCACAAAGCTCCATGACACATGTCATCAGAATGCTCCATGGCCTTCTCATCACAATCCTCCATGCCATTGCCATCACAATGTTCCATTAACCCTGTCATAACAATGCTCCATGACCCCTGCCATCACGATGTTCCATGGCCTTGTCATCACAAGGCTCCATGACCCTTCTCATCACAATGCTCCAAGACCCGGTAATCACAATGTTCCATGACCCCTGTCATCACAATGCTACATCCCCTTATCATCACAATGTTCCATGACACCTGACATCACAATGTTCCACAACCCCTGTCATCAAAATGCTCCATGACACTTTTCATCCCAAAGCTCCATGACCCCTGACATCACAATGTTCTATAACCCCTGTCATCAAAATATTCCATTACAATTTTCATCAAATTGCTGCATGACACTGTCATCAAAATGCTCCCCGGCCTTCTCATCACAATGCACCACACACTTGTCATCAAAATGCTCCGTGACTTTTGTCATCACAAATCTCCTTGACCCTTGACATCACAATGCTCCATGAACCTTCTCATCACATTTCTCCATGCCCTTGTCATCACAGAGCTCCATGACACATGTCATCACAATGCTCAATGCCCTTCTCATTACTATGCTCCATGCCCTTGTCATTACAATCCTCTATGACCATTGTATCACAGTGTTCTGTGCTCTTGTCATCACAATGCTCCATGTCCACTCTCATCACAATAATCCATGAAACATTTCACACCAATGCTTCCTGTCCTTCTCATCACAATGCTCCATTACACCTGTCATAACAATGTTCCATGACCCCTGCGATCACAAAGTTCCTCGGCCTTGTCATTCACAAGGCTCCATGACACTTGTCATCACAATGTTCCAAGACCCCTGTAATCACAATGCTCCATGCCCTTGTCATCACAAAGCTCCATGACGCATGTCATTAGAATGTTCCATGGACATCTCATCACAATGCTCCATGCCCATTTTCATCTCAAAGCTCCATGAATCCTATCATCACAATGCACCATGCCCATTATCATAATGCTTCAGGCTATTTTCCTCACAATGAAATCAAAATGCTCCATGACCTCTGTCATCATAATGCTCCAAACCGTTGGGATCACAATGTTCCATAACACTTCTCATCACAACACCCCATGATGCTCATAATCACAATTATCCATGGTCTTCTCATCACTATGCTCCATAACCTTTGTCATCACAATGCTCCCTGACACTTGTCGTCAGTATGCTCCTTGAACACTGTCATTACAGGGCTCCATGCCTTTTTCATCACAATGATCCATGCCCTTTTCATCACAATGCTCAAAGACACCTGTAATCACCATGCTCCATGCACTTGTCATCACAGTGCTCCATGACGCATTCATCAGAATGCTTCATGGCCTTCTCTTCACAATGCTCCATGCCCTTGTCATCACAATGCTCCAAGACCCCTGTAAACACAATGCTCCATGCCGCTTGTCATTATAACGCTCCATGACGCTCGTCATCACAATTATCCATGGTCTTCTCATCACAGTGCTCCACGGTCTTGCCATCACAATGCTCCATGCCCTGGTCATCACAATGCTCTATGTTCCCTTTCATCACAATTCTCCACGTTCTTGGCATCACTATGTTCCATGACACTTCCCATCACAGTGTTAAATGCTTTGTCATCACAAAACTGCACAAGCTTGTCATCAGAATACTCCATGACCCTTGTCATCACAATGATCCATGACCCCTGTCATCACAATGCTCCATGAGACCTATCATCACAATGCTCCATGCCCCTTGTCATTACAGTGCTCCATGATGCTCGTCACCAGAATTATCCATGGTCTTCTCATCACAGTGCTCCACGGTCTTGCCATAACAATGCTCCATGCCCTGGTCATCACAATGCTCCATGTCCCTTGTCATCAGAATTCTTCATGTCCTTGTCATCACAATGCTCCTTGACAGTTCTCATCCCCATGTTACATGCTCTTGTCATCACAATTCTCCATGCACTTGTCATCGCAATGTCCCATGACCCCTGTCATAGCAAGCTCCATGCCTTTGTCATCACAATGCTTCACGACCTTTTCATCAAAATTCTCAAAGGCCGTTGTCATCACAATGCTCCATGCCCTTGTCATCACACTGCTCCATGGCCCTTGTCATCACAATGCTCCAAGCCCTTGTCATCACAATGCTCCATTACCTTTGTCATCACAATCCTCCATAACACTCGGCATCACAATGCTCCATGCCATTGTCATCACAATGGAACATGAAATATGCCATTACAATGCTTCCTGACACCTGTCTTCACAATAATCCATGACCTTGTCATCACAATGCTCCATGCCCTTGTCATCACAATGTGCCATGCCCACTGTCAACACAATTATCCATGAAACTTGTCAGACCAATGCTCCATGCTCCTGTCATCACAATGCTATATGACCCCAGTCATCACAATGCTCCGTGTGTCCTGTCATCACAAGACTCCATGACCTGTGTCACCACAAAAGTCAATGCCCTCATCATCACAAGGCTCTGTGAAATTTGTCACCACAATGCTCCATGAACTTTTCATCAAAATGCTCAATGTCATTGTCATCACAGTGCTCCATGAACGCTCTCATCACATTGCTCCATGAACTTGTCATCACAAAGCTCCATGACGCATGTCATCAGAATGCTCCATTGCCTTCTCATCACAATGTTCCATGCACTTGCCATCACAATTCTCCATTAACCCTGTCATAACAATGCTCCATGACCCCTGCCATCACGATGTTCCATGGCCTTGTCATCACAAGGCTCCAAGACCCCTGTTAACACAATGCTCCATGCCGCTTGTCATTATAGCGTTCCATGACGCTCGTCATCACAATTATCCATGGTCTTCTCATCACAGTGCTCCACGGTCTTGACATCACAATGCTCCATGCCCTGGTCATCACAATGCTCTATGTTCCCTTTCATCACAATTCTCCACGTTCTTGGCATCACTATGTTCCATGACACTTCCCATCACAGTGTTAAATGCTTTGTCATCACAATACTGCACAAGCTTGTCATCAGAATACTCCATGACCCTTGTCATCACCATGATCCATGACCCCTGTCATCACAATGCTCCATGAGACCTATCATCACAATGCTCCATGCCCCTTGTCATTACAGTGCTCCATGATGCTCGTCACCAGAATTATCCATGGTCTTCTCATCACAGTGCTCCACGGTCTTGCCATAACAATGCTCCATGCCCTGGTCATCACAATGCTCCATGTCCCTTGTCATCACAATTCTTCATATCCTTGTCATCACAATGCTCCATGACAGTTCTCATCCCCATGTTACATGCTCTTGTCATCACAATTCTCCATGCACTTGTCATCGCAATGTCCCATGACCCCTGTCATAGCAAGCTCCATGCCATTGTCATCACAATGCTTCACGACCTTTTCATCAAAATTCGCAAAGGCCGTTGTCATCACAATGCTCCATGCCCTTGTCATCACAATGCTCCATGGCCCTTGTCATCACAATGCTCCAAGCCCTTGTCATCACAATGCTCCATTACCTTTGTCATCACAATCCTCCATAACACTCGGCATCACAATGCTCCATGCCATTGTCATCACAATGGAACATGAAATATGCCATCACAATGCTCCCTGACACCTGTCTTCACAATAATCCATGACCTTGTCATCACAATGCTCCATGCCCTTGTCATCACAATGTACCATGCCCTCTGTCAACACAACTATCCATGAAGCTTGTCAGACCAATGCTCCATGCTCCTGTCATCACAATGCTACGACCCCAGTCATCACAATGCTCCGTGTGTCCCGTCATCACAAGACTCCATGACCTGTGTCACCACAAAAGTCAATGCCCTCATCATCACAAGGCTCTGTGAACTTTGTCACCACAGTGCTCCATGAACTTTTCATCAAAATGCTCAATGTCATTGTCATCACAGTGCTCCATGAACGCTCTCATCACATTGCTCCATGAACTTGTCATCACAAAGCTCCATGACGCATGTCATCAGAATGCTCCATTGCCTTCTCATCACAATGTTCCATGCACTTGCCATCACAATTCTCCATTAACCCTGTCATAACAATGCTCCATGACTCCTGCCATCACGATGTTCCATGGCCTTGTCATCACAAGGCTCCATGACCCTTCTCATCACAATGCTCCAAGACCCGGTAATCACAATGCTCTATGCCCCTTGTCATATCAATGATCCATGAACCCTGTCATCACAATTCACCATGCCCATCATCATAATGCTTCATGCTATTGTCATCACAATGAAATCAACATGCTCCATGACCTCTGTCATAACAATGCTCCAAACCCTTGTGATCACAATATTCCATAACACTTGTCATCACACTGCCCCATGACTCGTGTCATCACAATTATCAATGGTCTTCTCATCACAATGCTCCATGACCATTGTCATCACAATGCTCAATACACTTGTCATCAAAATGCTCCCTGACACTTGTTGTCTGTATGCTCCTTGAACCCTGTCATGACAAGGCCTCATGCCTTTTTCAGCACAATGATCCATGCCATTTTCATCACAATGCTCCAAGACCCATGTAATCACAATGCTCAATGCCCTTGTCATCAGAAAGCTCAATGACGCATGCCATCAGAATGCTCCTTGGTTTTCACCTCACAATGTTCCATGCCCTTGTAATCACCATGTTCCAAGACCCCTTTAATAACAATGCTCCATGCCCGTTTTCATCAGTATGCTCCATGAGACTTGTCATCACAAGGCTCCATGGTTTTGTCATCACAATGCTCAAGGACCTTGTCATCACAATGCTTCTCGACCTTGTCAAGAAAATTTTCAATGGCCCTTGTCATCATAATGCTCCAAGCCCTAATCATCACAATGCTCCATTATACTTGTCATCACAATCCTCCATTCCATTTGGCATCACAATGCTCCATGCCATTGTCATCGCAATGGACCATGACATATGTCATCACAATGTTCCCGGACACCAGTCTTCACAGTATTCCATGACCTTCTCATCACAATGCTCCATGCACTTGTTATCACAATGCACCATGCCCACTGTCATCACAACAATCTATGAAATTTCTGAGAACAATGCTCCATGCCCCTGTCATCACAATGCTCCATGCCCTTGTCATCACACTGCTCCATGACCCCTGTCATCACAATGCTCCGTGACTTCATTCATCACAATGCTTCATGAAGTTAGTCATCACAATGGTCCATGCCCGCGTCATCACAAGGCTCTCTGACCTTTGTAAGCTCAGTGCTCCATGAACATTTCATCACAGTTCTCCGTGACCCTTGTCATCACAATGCTCCATGTCTTTGTCAGAACAGTGCTCCATGACCATTGTCATCACAATGTGCCACGTGCATTTCCTCACAACGGTTCACAAATTTGTCATTGCAATGCTCCATAAACCTTGTAATCACAGTGGTCCATGCACTTCTCATCAAAATGCTCTCTCACCAGGGACATCACAATGTTCCATCACTAGTCATCACAATACTCCCTCACCCCTGTAATCACAATGTTCCATGACCCAGTCATCACAATGCTACATCCCCTTATCATCACAATGTTCCATGACCACTGCCATCACAATGTTCCATAACCCCTGTCATCAAAATTCTCCATGACCCATTTAATCCCATAGCTCCAAGACCCCTGACATCACAATGTTCTATAAACCCTGCCCTCAAAATGTTCCATTAAACTTTTTATCAAATTGCTGCATGACCCGGTCATCAAAATGCTCCCTGCCCTTCTCGTAACAATGCACCATGACTCTTGGCATCACAATGCTCCATGTCATTGTCATCACAATGTTCCTTGAAACCTCTCATCACACTGCTCCATGCCCTTGTCATCACAAAGCTCCATGACATTTGTCATCACAATGCTCGATGCCCTTCTCATCACAATTCTCCATGCCCTTGTAAATACAATCCTGCATGACACATGTATCACAGTGTTCCGTGCCCTTGTCATCACAATGCTGCATGCCCTCTCATCACAATAATCCATGAAATATTTCAGACCAATGTTCCATATCTTTCTCATCACAATGCTCCATTACCACTTTCATAACAATGCACCATGACCCCTGCCATCACAATGTTCCACGGCCTTGTCATCACAAGGTTCCACGACACTTCTCATCACAATGCTGAAGACCCCTCAAATCATAATGCTCCATGCCCTTGTCATCACAAAGCTCCATGACGCATGTCATCAGAATGTTCTATGGCCTTCTCATCACAATGCTCCATGCCCTTGTCATCACAATGCTCCAAGACCCTTGTAATCACAATGATCCATGCCTCTTTTCATCTCAAAGCTCCATGAACCCTGTCATCACAATGCACCATGCCCATCATCATAATGCTTCAAGCTATTGTCATCACAGTGAAATCAGTATTCAGCATGACCCATGTCATCATAATGCTCCAAACACTTGTGATCACAATGTTCCATAACACTTATCATCACAACACCCCATGACGCTCATCTTCACAATTATCCATGGTCTTCTTAGGACAATTCTCCATGATCTTTGTCATCACAATGCTCAATACACTTGTCATTACAATGCTCCCTGACACTTGTCATCAGTATGCTCCTGGAACACTGTCATGACTAGGCTCCATGCCCTTGTCATCACAATGCCCCATGCCGTTTTCATCACAATGCTTCATGACCTTTGTCATCACAATGGTCCATGCCCTTACCATCAACAGCCTCTGTGACATTTTAACCACAGTTCTCAATGAACTTTTCATCGCAATGCTCTTTGACCCTTGTCATCACAATGCTCTATGACTTTCTCAGCACAATGCTCCATGCCCTCGTCCTCACAATGCTCCATGACCCCTGTCATCAAAATGCTCCGTGACTCCAGTCATCACAATGCTTCATAACATTTGTCATCACAATGGTCCATGTCCGCGTCATCACAAGGCTCTGTTACATTTGGAACCACATTGATCCAAGCACTTTTCATCACAATGCTCCGTGACCCTTGTCATCACAATGCTCCATGCCTTTGTCAGAAAAATGCTCAATGACCCTTGTCTGCACACTATGCCACGCACATTTCATCAGAAAGGTCTGCAAATTTGTCATTACAATGCTCCATAAATATTGTAATCACAAAACTCCATGCCCTTCTCATCACAATGCTCCATTACACCTGTCATAACAATGCTCCATTACCCCTGTCATCACAATGATCCAAGGCCTTGTCATCACAAGGCTCCATGACACTTGTCATCACAATGCTCCAAGACCACTTTAATCAGAATGCTCCATGCCCTTGACATCACAAAGCTCCATGACACATGTCATCAGAATGTTCCATGGACTTCTCATCAAAATGCTCCATGCCCGTTTCATCACTGTGCTCCAAGACCCATGTGATCACAATGCTCCATGCCCCTTTTCATCTCAATGTTCCTTGAAACCTGTCATCAAAATGCATCATGCCCATCATCATAGAGCTTCCGGCTATTGTCAGCAAAATGAAATCAAAATTCTCCATGACCTCTGTCATCACAGTGCTCCATGACCCCTGTCATCATAATACTCCATGAACATTTTCAGCCCAATTCTCCATGACCCTTGTCATCACAATGCTCCATGCCATTGTCATCACAATGGCCCATTACATATGACATCACAATGCTCCCTGACAACTCTCTTCACAATACTGCGTGACCTGGTCATCACAATGCTCCATGCCCTTGTCATCACAATGCTCCATTCCCACTGTCATCACAATAATCCCTGAAACTTATTAGAGCAATGCTCCATGCGCTTGTCATCACAATGCTCCATGACCCCTGTCATCACAATGCTCCGTGACTCCATTCATCACACTGCTTCATAACGTTTGTCATCAGAACGGTCCATGCCCACCTCAACACAAGGCTCTGTGACATTTGTAACCACAATGCCCCATGAACATTTCATCACAATGCTCCGTGAACCTTGTCATCACAATGCTCCATGTCTTTGTCAGAACAATGCTCCATGACCCTTGTCATCACAATGTGCCATGTTCTTTTCATCACAATGATCCACAACCTTGTCATCGCTATGCTCCATAAACCTTGTAATCACAATGCTCCATGCACTTCTCATCGAAATGCTCTCTCACATGAGATATCACAATGTTCCATCACTAGTCATCACAATCCTCCCTCACCCCGGTTATCACAATGTTCCATGACCCCTGTCATCACAATGCTACATCCCCTTATCAGCACAATGTTCCATGACCCCTGACATCACAATGTTGCATAACCCCTCTCATCAAAATGCTCCATCACCCATTTCATCGCAAAGCTCCACGACCCCTGGCATCACAATGTTCTATAACCCCTGTCATCAAAATTTTCCATTACAATTTTCATCAAATTGCTGCATGACCATGTCATCAAAATGCTCCCTGCCCTTCTCAACACAATGCACCACACCCTCGTCATCAAAAGGCTCCATTACTTTTGTCATCACAAAGCTCCATGACCCTTGGCATCACAATGCTCCATGACATTGTCACCACAATGCTCCATGAACCCTCTCATCACATGGCTCCATGCCCTTGTCATCACAAAGATCCATGACACTTGTCATCACAATGCTCGATGCCCTTCTCATCACAATGCAACATGTCCTTGTCATTACAATCCCCCATGACCCATGTATCACAGTGTACCGTGCCCTTCTCATCACAATGCTCCATGTCCACTCTCATCACAATAATCCATGAAACATTTCAGACCAATGCTCAATGCCCTTCTCATCACAATGATCCATTACCTCTGTCATAACAATGCTCCATGATACCTGCCATCACAATGTTCCACAGCCTTGTCATCACAAGGCTCCATGACCCTTGTCATCACAATGCTCCAAGACCCCTGTAATCACAAAGCTACATGCCCTTGTCATCACAAAGCTCCATGACACATGCCATCAGAATGTTCCATGGCCTTCTCCTCAAAATGCTCCATGCCCTTGTCATCACAATGCTCCAAGATCCCTGTAATCACCATGCTCCATGCCCCTTTTCATCAGAATGCTCCATGAGACTTGTCATCACAAGTCTCCATGGTCATCTCATCACAGTTCTCCAAGACATTCTCATCACCATGCTCCATTCCCTTGTCATCAGAATGCTCCATGACCCATGTCATCACAATACTCCATGAATATTCTCAGCAATATGCTACATGATCTTCTCATCACAATGCTCCATGACCAATATCATCACAATGCTCCATGACCACTGTCATCACAAGACTCCATGACACCTGACAACACAATGATCCGGGTCTCTTGTCATCACAATGCTCCAAGACCCCTGTAATCACAATGCTCCCTGACCCCTGTCATCACAATACTCCATGAACATTTTCAGCCCAATGCTCCATGACAATTGTCATCACAATGATCCATGCCCTTGTCATCCCAATGCTCCATGACCCTTGTATTCACAGGGCTCTGTGACGCTTGTCATCACAGTGCTCCATGACACCTGTCATCACAATGCTCCATGCCTTTGTCAGTAAAATGCTACAGTACCTTGTCATTAAAATGCTCTATGCGCTTTTCATCACAATACTCCATTACCATTGTCATCACAATCCTCCAAGAACTTTGGGATCACATTGCTTCATGCCCTAGTCATCACAATGCTCCATGCTCCTTGAAATCAAAATGATCCATGACCTCTGTCATCGCAATTCTACAAACCCTTGTGATCACAATGATCCATAACACTTGTCATCATAACGCTCCATGATGCCTGTCATCACAATACTCCATGCCCTAGTCATCACAATGCTCCATGCCCTTGTTATCACAATGTTACAAGACCCCTCTAATCAGAATGCTCCATGCCCCTTTTCATCAGTATGCTCCATGAGACCTGTCATCACAAGGCTCCATGGTTTTCTCATCACAATGCTCCAGGACTTTGTCATCACAATGCTTCACGATATTGTCATGAAAATTCTCAATGGCCCTTGTCATCATAATGCTCCAAGCCCTAGTCATCACAATACTCCATTATATTTGTCATCACAATCCTCCATTACATTTCGCATCACAATGCTCCATGCCATTGTCATCGCAATGGACCATGACATATGTCATCAAAATGCTCCCTGACACCTCTCTTCACAATAATCCATGCCCTTGTCATCACAATGCTCCATGGCCTTGTCATCACAGTGCACCATATCCACTGTCATCACAATAATCTATGAAACTTGTCAGACCAATGCTCCATGCCCCTGTCATCACAAGGCTCCATGCCCTTGTCATCACAATGCTCCATGAACCCTGTCATCACAATACTCCGTGACTCCAGTCATCACAATGCTTCATAACGTTTGTCATCACAACGGTCCATACCCGCGTCATCACAAGGCTCTGTGACCTTAGTAACCATAATGCTCCATGAACTTTTCATCACAAAGCTCCGTGACTCTTGTCATCACAATGCTCCATGTCTTTGTCAGAACAATGCTCCATGACCCTTGTCATCACAATGTGCCATGCCCTTTTCATCACAATGATCCACAACTTTGTCATCGCTATGCTCCATAAACCTTGTAATCACAATGCTCCATGCACTTCTCATCCAAATGCTCTCTCATATGAGATATCACAATGTTCCATCACTAGTCATCACAATCCTCCCTCACCCCTGTTATCACAATGTTCCATGACCCATGTCATTCACCATGCTACATCCCCTTATCAGCACAATGTTCCATGACCCCTGACATCACAATGTTCCATAACCCCTGTCATCAAAATGCTCCATGACCCTTTTCATCCTAAAGCTCCATGACCATTGGCAACACAATGTTCTATAACACCTGTCATCAAAATGTTCCATTACACTTTTCATCAAATTACTGCATGAACTTGTCATCAAAATGCTCCCTGCCCTTCTCATCACAATGCACCACACCCTTGTCATCAAAATGCTCCATGACCTTTGTCATCACAAAGCTCCATGACCCTTGGCATCACAATGCTCCATGTCATTGTCATCACAATGCTCCATGAACCCTCTCATCACATTGCTCCATGCCCTTGTCATCACACATCTCCATGACACTTGTCATCACAATGCTCAATGCCCTTCTCATCACAATGCTCCATGCCCTTTTCATTACAATCCCCCATGACCCATGTATCACCGTGTATGGTGCCCTTGTCATCACAATTCTCCATGCCCACTCTCATCACAGTAATCCATGAAACATTTCAGACCAATGCTCAATGCCCTTCTCATCACAATGTTCCATTACCTCTGTCATAACAATGATCCATGACCCCTGCCATCACAATGTTCCACGGCCTTCCCATCACAAGGCTCCATGACACTTGTCATCACAATGCTCCAAGATCCCTCTAATCACAATGCTCCATGCCCTTGTCATCACAAAACTCCATGACGCATGTCATCAGAATGTTTCATGACCTTCTCCTCACAGTGCTCCATGCCCTTGTATTCACAATACTCCAAGAACCCGTAATCACAATGCTCCATGCCCCTTTTCATCAGAATGCTCCATGAGATTTGTCATCACAAGTCTCCATGGTTTTCTCATCACAATGCTCCAGGAACTTGTCATCACCACGCTCCATTCCCTTGTCATCACCAAGCTCCATTCCCTTGTAATCACAATCCTCCATGACCCCTGTCATCACAATACTCCATGTACATTTTCAGCCCAATGCTCCATGACAATTGTCATCACAATGATCCATGCCCTTGTCATCCCAATGCTCCATGACCCCTGTATTCACAATGCTCCTTGACGCTTGACATCACAGTGCTCCATGACACCTGTCATCACAATGCTCCATGACCTTGTCATTACAATGCTCTAAGCGCTTGTCATCACAATACTCCATTACCATTCTCATCAAAATCCTCCGTGAACCTTGGGATCACTGTACTTCATGTCCTTGTCATCACAATGCTCCATGCTCCTTGAAATCAAAATGATCCATGACCTCTGTCATCACAAGGCTTCAAACCCTTGTGATCACAATGTTCCATAACACTTGTCATCACAACGCTCCATGATGCCTGTCATCACAATACTCCATGCCCTTTTCATCACAATGCTCCATGACCTTTGTCATCACAATTCTCAATTCACTTGTCATCACAATGCTCCCTGACACTTGTCATCAGAATGCTCCTTGAACCCTGTCACGAAAAGGCTCCATGTCTTTTTCATCACAAAGCCCCATGCAATTTTCATCACAATGCTCCATGCCATTGTCATCAAAATACTCCACAAGCTTGTCATCAGAATGTTCCCTGACCCTTGTCATCACAATATTCCAAGCCATTGTCATCACAATGCTCCTTTACCTTTGTCATCAGAATCCTCCATGACACTTGGCATCACAATGCTCCATGCCATTGTCATCACAATGGGACATTACCTATGTCATCACAATGCTCCCTGACACCTCTCTTCACAATACTGCATGACCTGGACATCACAATGCTCCATGCTCTTGTCATCACAATAATCGCTGAAACTTATTAGAGCAATGCTCCATGCGCTTGTCATCACAATGCTCCATGCCCACTCTCATCACAATAATACATAAAACATTTCAGACAAATGCTCAATGCCCTTCACTTCACAATGCTCCATTACCTCTGTCATAACAATGCTCCATGACCACTGCCATCACAGTGATCCACGGCCTTGTCATCAGAAGGCTCCATGACCCTTGTCATCACAATGCTCCAAGACACCTGTAATCACAATGCTCCATGCCCTTGTCATCACAAAGCTCCATGACGCATGTCATCAGAATGTTCCATGGCCATCTCCTCACAGTGCTCCATGCCCTTGTCATCACAATGCTCCAAGACCCATGTAATCACAATGCTCCATGCCCCTTTTCATCAGAACGCTCCTAGAGACTTGTCATCACAAGTCTCCATGGTCATCTCATCACAATGCTCCAGGACCTTGTCATCACCGTGCTCCATTCCCTTGTCATCACAATGCTCCATGACCCCTGTCATCACAATACTCCATGAATATTTTCAACCCTATGCTCCATGACCTTCTCATCACAATGCTCCTTGACCAATATCATCACAATGCTCCATGACCACAGTCATCACAACACTCCATGACACCTGACAACACAATGATCCGGGACTCTTGTCATCACAATGCTCCATGACCCCTGTCATCACAATACTCCATGAACATTTTCACCCCAATGCTCCATGACACTTTTCATCAGAATGCTCCATGCCCTTGTCATCCCTATGCTCCATGACCCCTGTATTCACAATGCTCCGTGATGCTTGTCATCACAGTGCTCCATGACAACTGTCATCACAAAGCTCCATGCCTTTGTCAGCAAAATGCTACAGGACCTTGTCATTACAATGCTCTATGTGCTTGTCATCACAATACTCCATTACCATTGCCATCACAATCCTCCAAGAACCTTGGGATCACATTGCTTCATGCCGTACTCATCACAATGCTCCATGCTCCTTGAAATCAATATGATCCATGACCTCTGTCATCGCAATGCTCCAAACCCTTGTGATCACAATGTTCCATAACACTTGTCATCACAACGCTCCATGATGCCTGTCATCACAATATTCCATGCCCTAGTCATCACAATGCTCCATGCCCTTGTTATCACAATGTTCCAAGACACCTGTAATCAGAATGCTCCATGCCCCTTTTCATCAGTATGCTCCATGAGACCTGTCATCACAAGGCTCCATGGTTTTCTCATCACAGTTCTCCAGGACCATGTCATCACATTGCTTCACGACATTGTCATGAAAATTCTCAATGGCCCTTCTCATCATAATTCTCCAAGCCCTAGTCATCACAATGCTCCATTATATTTGTCATCACAATCCTCCCTTACATTTGGCATCACAATGCTACATGCCACTGTCATCGCAATGGACCATGACATATGTCATCACAATGCTCCCTGACACCTGTCTTCACAATACCCCATGCCCTTGTCATCACAATGCTCCATGCCATAGTCATCACAAAGCACCATGTACACTGTCATCACAATAATCTATGAAACCTGTCAGACCAATGCTCCATGCCCCTGTCACCACAATGCTCCATGCCCTTGTCATCACAATGCTCCATTACACCAGTAATCACAATGCTCCGTGACTCCAGTCATCACAATGCTTCATAACGTTCGTCATCACAACGGTCCATGCCCGCGTCATCACAAGGCTCTGTGACATTTGTAACCACAATGCTCCATGAACTTTTCATCACAATGCTCCGTGACACTTGTCATCACAATGCTCCATGTCTTTGTCAGAACAATGCTCCATGACCCTTGTCATCACAATGTGCCATGCGTTTTTCATCACAGTGATCCACAACCTTGTCATCACTATGCTCCATAAACCTTGTAATCACAATGCTCCATGCACTTCTCATCCAAATGCTCTCTCACATGAGATATAACAATGTTCCATCACTAGTCATCACAATCCTCCCTCACCCCTGTTATCACAATGTTCCATGACCCCTGTCATTCACAGTGCTACATCCACTTATCAGCACAATGTTCCATGACCCCTGACATCACAATGTTCCATAACCCATGTCATCAAAATGCTCCCTGACCCTTTTCATCCTAAAGCTCCATAACCCCTGGCAACACAATGTTCTATAACCCCTGTCATCAAAATGTTCCATTACATTTTTCATCAAATTACTGCATGAACCTGTCATCAATATGCTCCCTGCCATTCTCATCACAATGCACCACACCCTTGTCATCAAAATGCTCCATGACATTTGTCATCTCAAAGCTCTATGACCCTTGTCATCACAATGCTCGATGCCCTTCTCATCACAATGCTCCATGCCCTTGTCATTACAATCCCCCATGACCCATGTATCACCGTGTACGGTGCCCTTGTCATCACAATTCTCCATGCCCACTCTCATCACAGTAATCCATGAAACATTTCAGACCAATGCTCAATGCCCTTCTCAAAACAATGCTCCATTACCTCTGTCATAACATTGCTCCATGACCCCTGCCATCACAATGTTCCACGGCCTTGCCATCACAAGGCTCCATGACCCTTGTCATCACAATGCTTCAAGATCCCTCTAATCACAATGCTCCATGCCCTTGTCAACACAAAGCTCCATGTCGCATGTCATCAGAAGGTTTCATGGCCTTCTCCTCACAGTGCTCCATGCCCTTGTCATCACAATGCTCCAAGACCCCTGCAATCACAATGCTCCATGCCACTTTTCATCAGAATGCTCCATGAGACTTGTCATCACAAGTCTCCATGGCCTTCTCATCACAATGCTCCAGGACATTGTCATCACCACGCTACATTCCCTTGTCTTCACAATCCTCCATGATCCCTGTCATCACAATACTCCATGAATATTTTCAGCCCAATTCTCCATGACCTTCTCATCACAATGCTCCATGACCAATATCATCACAATGCTACAAGACCCTTGTAATCACAATGCTCCATGAATATTTTCAGCCCAATTCTCCATTACCCTTGTCATCACAATGCCATGCCCTTGTCATCCCAATGCTCCATGACCCCAGTATTCACAATGCTCCGTGACGCTTGTCATCACAGTGCTCCTTGACACCTGTCATCACAATGCTCCATGCCTTTGTCAGCAAAATGCTACATTACCTTATCATTACAATGCTCTATGCGCTTGTCATCACAATACTCCATTACCATTGTCATCATAATCCTCCATGAACCTTGGGATCACTTTGCTTCATGCCCTTGTCTTCAACATGCTCCATGCTCCTTGAAATCAAAATGATCCATGACCTCTGTCATCACAATGCTTCAAACCCTTGTGATCACAATGTTCCATAACACTTGTCATCACAACGCTCCATGATGCCTGTCATCACAATACTCCATGCCCTTTTCATCACAATGCTCGATGACCTTTGTCATCACAATTCTCAATACACTTGTCATCACAATGTTCCCTGACACTTGTCATCAGAATGCTCCTTGAAGCCTGTCACGAAAAGGCTCCATGCCTTTTTCATCACAAAGCCCCATGAAATTTTCATCACAATGCTCCATGCCATTGTCATCAAAATACTCCACAAGCTTGTCATCAGAATGCTCCATGACAATTGTCATCACAGTTCTCCATGCACTTGTCAGCACAATGCTCCCTGACCCTTGTCATCACAATGTTCCAAGCCATTGTCATCACAATGCTCCATTACCTTTGTCATCAGAATCCTCCATGACACTTGGCATCACAATGCTCCATGCCATTGTCATCACAATGGACCATGACATATGTCATCACAATGCTCCCTGACACCTCTCTTCACAATACTGCCTGACCTGGTCATCACAATGCTCCATGCCCTTGTCATCACAATGCGCCATTTCCACTGTCATCACAATAATCCCTGAAACTTATTAGATCAATGCTCCATGCGCTAGTCATCACAATGCTCCATGATCCCTGTCATCACAATGCTCCGTGACTCCAGTCATCACAATGCTTCATAACGTTTGTCATCAGAACGGTCCATGCCCGCGTCAACACAAGGGTCTGTGACCTTTGTAACCACAATGCTCCATGAACTTTTCATCACAATGCTCCGTCACCCTTCTCATCACAATGCTCCATGTCTTTGTCAGAACAATGTTCCATGACCCTTGTCATCACAATGTGCCACGCGCTTTTCATCACAATGATCCACAACCTTGTCATCGCTATGCTCCATAAACCTTGTATTCACAATGCTCCATGCACTTCTCATCCAAATGCTCTCTCACCTGAGATATCACAATGTTCCATCACTAGTCATCACAATCCTACCGCAACCCTTTAATCAAAATGTTCCATGACCCCTGACATCACAATATACCATAACCACTGTCATCAAAATGCTCCATGACACTTTTCATCCCAAAGCTCCATGACCCTTGGCATCACAATGTTGTGTAACCCCTGTCATCAAAATGTTACATTACATTTTTCATCAAATTGCTGCATGAAGCTGTCATCAAAATACTCCCTCTCCTTCTCATCACAATGCACCACACGCTTGTCATCAAAATGCTCCATGACCGTTGTCATCACAAAGCTCCATGACCCTTGGCATCACAATGCTCCATGTCATTGTCATCACAATGCTCCATGAACCCTCTCATCCCATTGCTCCATGCCCTTGTCATCACAAAGCTCCATGACATTTGTCATCACAATTCTCGATGCCCTTCTAATCAAAATGCTCCATGCACTTTTCATCACAATCCTCCATGACCCATGTATCACAGTGTTCCGTGCCCTTGTCATCACAATGCTCCATGCCCACTCTCATCAAAATAAACCATGAAGCCTTTCAGGCCAATGCTCAATGCCCTTCTCATCACAATGCTCCATTACCTCTGTCATAACAATGCTCCATGACTCCTGTCCTTCCAAAGTTCCATGACCTTGTCATCCCAAGGCTCCATGACACTTGTCATCTCAATGCTCCAAGACCCATGTAAGTACCATGCTCCATGCCATTTTCATCACAAAGCTCCATGACACATGTCATCAGAATGTTCCATGGACTTCTCATCACAATGCTCCATGCCCTTGTCATCACAATGCTCCAAGACCCCTGTAATCACAATGCTCCATGACCATTTGCATCTCAATGCTCCATGAACCCTGTCATCACAATGCACAATGCCCATCATCATAATGCTTCAGGCTATTGTCATCACAATGAAATCAAAATTATCCTTGACCTCTGCCATCATAATGCTCCAAACCCTTGTGATCACAATGTTCCATAACAGTTATCATCACAAATCCCCATGACGCTCATCATCACAATTATCCATGGTATTCTCATCACAATGCTCCATGACCTTTGTCATCACAATGCTCAATACACTTTTCATCAAAATGCTCCCTGACACTTGTCGTCAGTATGCTCCTTGAACCCTGTCATGACAAGGCTCCATGCCTTTTTCATCACAATGATCCGTGCCCTTTTCATCACAATGCTCCAAGATCACTGTAATCACAATGCTCCATATCCTTGTAATCATAAAACTCCATGAAGCATGTCATCAGAATTCTCCATGGCATTCTCATCACAATGCTCCATGCCCTAGTCATCACAATGCTCCAAGACCCCTGTAATCACAATGCTCCATGCCCCTTTTCATCAGAATGCTCCGTGAGATTTGTCATCACAGGTCTCCATGGTCATCTCATCACAATGCTCCATAACCCCTGTCATCACAATAATCCATTGACATATTCAGCCCAATGCTCCACGACCTACACATCACAATGCTCCATGGCCAATATCATCACAATGCTCCATGACCACTGTCATCACAACACTCCATGACTCCTGACAACACAATGATCCGGGATCTTTTCATCAAAATGCTCCATTCCCTACACATCACTATGCTCCATGACCCCTGTCATCACAACACTCCATGAATAGTTTCAGACCACTGTTCCATGACCCTTGTCATCACAATGATCCATGCCCTTGTCATCCCAATGCTCCATGACCCCTATATTCACAATGCTCCATGACGCTTGTCATCACAGAGCTCCATGACACATGTCATCACAATGCTCCATGCCTCTGTCAGCAAAATGCTACATGACCTTGTCATTACAATGCTCTATGCTCTTGTCATCACAATACACCATTTCCATTGTCATCACAATCCTCCATGAACCTTGGGATCACATTGCTTCATGCCCTTGTCATCAAAATGCTCCATGCTCCTTGAAATCAAAATGATCCATGACCTCTGTCATCACAATGCTCCAAACACTTGTGATCCCAATGTTCCATAACGCTTGTCATCACAATGCTCCATG
>NW_028294736.1:0-97958 GCF_964341445.2 Mesoplodon mirus
CTAACCTAACCCTAACCCTAACCCTAACCCTAACCCTAACCCTAAACCCTAACCCTAACCCTACCCTAACCCTAACCCTAACCCTAACCCTAACCCTAACCCTAACCCTAACCCTAACCCTAACCCTAACCTAACCCTAACCCTAACCCTAACCCTAACCCTAACCCTAACCCTAACCCTAACCCTAACCCTAACCCTAACCCTAACCCTAACCCTAACCTAACTACCCTAACCCTCCCTACCTAACCCTAACCCTAACCCTAACCTACCCTAACCCCAACCCTAACCCTAACCCTAAACCCTAACCCTAACCCTAACCCTACCCTAACCCTAACCCTAACCCTAACCCTAACCCTACCCTAACCCTAACCCTACCCTAACCCTAACCCTAACCCTAACCCTAACCCTAACCCTAACCCTAACCCTAACCACCCTAACCCTAACCCTAACCCTAACCCTAACCCTAACCCTAACCCTAACCCTAACCCTAACCCTAACCCTAACCCTAACCCTAACCCTAACCCTAACCCTAACCCTAACCCTAACCCTAACCCTAACCACCTAACCTAACCCTAACCCTAACCCTAACCCTAACCCCTAACCCTAACCCTAACCCTAACCCTAACCCTAACCCTAACCCTAACCCTAACCCTAACCCTAACCCTAACCCTAACCCTAACCCTAACCCTAACCCTAACCCTAACCCTAACCCTAACCCTAACCCTAACCCTAACCCTAAAACCCTAACCCTAACCCTAACCCTAACCCTAACCCTAACCCTAACCCTAACCCTAACCCTAACCCTAACCCCTAACCCTAACCCTAACCCTAACCCTAACCCTAACCCTAACCCTAACCCTAACCCTAACCCTAACCCTAACCCTAACCCTAACCCTAACCCGTACCCTAACCCTAACCCGTACCCTAACCCTAACCCTAACCCGTACCCTAACCCTAACCCGTACCCTAACCCTAACCCTAACCCTACCCTAACCCTAACCCTAACCCGTACCCTAACCCTAACCCTAACCCGTACCCTAACCCTAACCCGTACCCTAACCCTAACCCGTACCCTAACCCTAACCCGTACCCTAACCCTAACCCGTACCCTAACCCGTAACCCTAACCCGTACCCTAACCCGTACCCTAACCCGTACCCTAACCCGTACCCCTAACCCTAACCCGTACCCTAACCCTAACCCGTACCCTAACCCGTACCCTAACCCTAACCCTAACCCGTACCCTAACCCGTACCCTAACCCTAACCCTAACCCTAACCCTAACCCGTACCCTAACCCTAACCCGTACCCTAACCCTAACCCTAACCCGTACCCTAACCCTAACCCTAACCTAACCCTAACCCTAACCCTAACCCTAACCCGTACCCTAACCCTAACCCTAACCCTAACCCTAACCCTAACCCGTACCCGTACCCTAACCCGTACCCTAACCCGTACCCTAACCCGTACCCTAACCCTAACCCGTACCCTAACCCGTACCCCTAACCCTAACCCTAACCCTAACCCTAACCCTAACCCTAACCCTAACCCTAACCCTAACCCGTACCCTAACCCTAACCCTAACCCGTACCCTAACCCTAACCCTAACCCGTACCCTAACCCTAACCCTAACCCGTACCCTAACCCTAACCCTAACCCTAACCCTAACCCTAACCCTAACCCGTACCCTAACCCTAACCCTAACCCTAACCCTAACCCTAACCCTAACCCTAACCCTAACCCCTAACCCGTACCCTAACCCTAACCCTAACCCTAACCCTAACCCGTACCCTAACCCGTACCCTAACCCTACCCTAACCCGTACCCTAACCCGTACCCTAACCCTAACCCTAACCCTAACCCTAACCCGTACCCTAACCCTACCCTAACCTACCCTAACCCGTACCCTAACCCTAACCCTAACCCGTACCCTAACCCGTACCCTAACCCGTACCCTAACCCTAACCCGTACCCGTACCCTAACCCGTACCCTAACCCGTACCCTAACCCGTACCCGTACCCGTACCCTAACCCGTACCCTAACCCGTACCCTAACCCGTACCCGTACCCGTACCCTAACCCTAACCCTAACCCGTACCCTAACCCGTACCCTAACCCGTACCCTAACCCTAACCCGTACCCTAACCCGTACCCTAACCCTAACCCTAACCCTAACCCTAACCCTAACCCTAACCCTAACCCGTACCCTAACCCTAACCCGTACCCTAACCCGTACCCTAACCCTAACCCGTACCCTAACCCTAACCCGTACCCTAACCCGTACCCTAACCCTAACCCTAACCCTAACCCTAACCCGTACCCTAACCCTAACCCTAACCCTAACCCTAACCCTAACCCTAACCCTAACCCTAACCCTAACCCTAACCCTAACCCTAACCCTAACCCTAACCCTAACCCCTAACCCGTACCCTAACCCGTACCCTAACCCTAACCCTAACCCTAACCCTAACCCTAACCCTAACCCTAACCCTAACCCTAACCCTAACCCTAACCCTAACCCCTAACCCGTACCCTAACCCTAACCCGTACCCTAACCCTAACCCGTACCCTAACCCTAACCCGTACCCTAACCCGTACCCTAACCCTAACCCCTAACCCTAACCCTAACCCTAACCCGTACCCTAACCCTAACCCTAACCCTAACCCTAACCCGTACCCTAACCCTAACCCTAACCCTAAAACCCTAACCCTAACCCTAACCCTAACCCGTACCCTAACCCTAACCCTAACCCTAACCCTAACCCGTACCCTAACCCTAACCCTAACCCTAACCGTACCCTAACCCTAACCCTAACCCTAACCCGTACCCTAACCCGTACCCTAACCCTAACCCTAACCCTAACCCGTACCCTAACCCTAACCCGTACCCTAACCCGTACCCTAACCCTAACCCGTACCCTAACCCTAACCCTAACCCTAACCCGTACCCTAACCCGTACCCTAACCCTAACCCGTACCCTAACCCTAACCCGTACCCTAACCCGTACCCTAACCCTAACCCTAACCCGTACCCTAACCCGTACCCTAACCCTAACCCTAACCCTAACCCTAACCCGTACCCTAACCCTAACCCGTACCCTAACCCTAACCCTAACCCGTACCCTAACCCTAACCCTAACCCTAACCCTAACCCTAACCCGTACCCTAACCCTAACCCTAACCCTAACCCTAACCCTAACCCGTACCCGTACCCTAACCCGTACCCTAACCCGTACCCTAACCCGTACCCTAACCCTAACCCGTACCCTAACCCGTACCCTAACCCTAACCCTAACCCTAACCCGTACCCTAACCCTAACCCTAACCCTAACCCTAACCCGTACCCTAACCCTAACCCTAACCCGTACCCTAACCCTAACCCTAACCCGTACCCTAACCCTAACCCTAACCCGTACCCTAACCCTAACCCTAACCCTAACCCTAACCCTAACCCTAACCCGTACCCTAACCCTAACCCTAACCCTAACCCTAACCCTAACCCTAACCCTAACCCCTAACCCGTACCCTAACCCTAACCCTAACCCTAACCCTAACCCGTACCCTAACCCGTACCCTAACCCTAACCCTAACCCGTACCCTAACCCTAACCCTAACCCGTACCCTAACCCGTACCCTAACCCTAACCCTAACCCTAACCCTAACCCGTACCCTAACCCGTACCCTAACCCGTACCCTAACCCGTACCCTAACCCTAACCCTAACCCGTACCCTAACCCGTACCCTAACCCGTACCCTAACCCTAACCCGTACCCGTACCCTAACCCGTACCCTAACCCGTACCCTAACCCGTACCCGTACCCGTACCCTAACCCGTACCCTAACCCGTACCCTAACCCGTACCCGTACCCGTACCCTAACCCTAACCCTAACCCGTACCCTAACCCGTACCCTAACCCGTACCCTAACCCTAACCCGTACCCTAACCCGTACCCTAACCCTAACCCTAACCCTAACCCTAACCCTAACCCTAACCCTAACCCGTACCCTAACCCTAACCCGTACCCTAACCCGTACCCTAACCCTAACCCGTACCCTAACCCTAACCCGTACCCTAACCCGTACCCTAACCCGTACCCTAACCCTAACCCTAACCCTAACCCTAACCCTAACCCTAACCCGTACCCTAACCCTAACCCGTACCCTAACCCTAACCCGTACCCTAACCCTAACCCTAACCCGTACCCTAACCCTAACCCTAACCCTAACCCTAACCCGTACCCTAACCCTAACCCGTACCCTAACCCTAACCCGTACCCTAACCCTAACCCTAACCCTAACCCTAACCCGTACCCTAACCCTAACCCTAACCCTAACCCTAACCCGTACCCTAACCCTAACCCTAACCCTAACCCTAACCCGTACCCTAACCCTAACCCTAACCCTAACCCGTACCCTAACCCGTACCCTAACCCGTACCCTAACCCGTACCCTAACCCGTACCCTAACCCTAACCCGTACCCTAACCCGTACCCTAACCCGTACCCTAACCCGTACCCTAACCCGTACCCTAACCCTAACCCGTACCCTAACCCGTACCCTAACCCGTACCCTAACCCGTACCCTAACCCGTACCCTAACCCTAACCCTAACCCGTACCCTAACCCGTACCCTAACCCGTACCCTAACCCGTACCCTAACCCGTACCCTAACCCGTACCCTAACCCGTACCCTAACCCTAACCCTAACCCGTACCCTAACCCTAACCCGTACCCTAACCCGTACCCTAACCCGTACCCTAACCCTAACCCGTACCCTAACCCGTACCCTAACCCGTACCCTAACCCGTACCCTAACCCGTACCCTAACCCTAACCCGTACCCTAACCCTAACCTGTACCCGTACCCTAACCCGTACCCTAACCCCTAACCCGTACCCTAACCCGTACCCTAACCCTAACCCTAACCCTAACCTGTACCCGTACCCTAACCCTAACCCGTACCCTAACCCCTAACCCGTACCCTAACCCGTACCCTAACCCGTACCCTAACCCGTACCCTAACCCTAACCCTAACCCGTACCCATACCCTAACCCTAACCCTAAACCCGAACCCGAACCCCTACTACTAAGGCCCTGACACTATCACTATATAAAAACTTGCTGCTGTCAATATCTATATCCTGACCCAATCCTGAGCTTATATCCTGACCCACTTCTTACTAAAATCCTGAAACTCAACCTAAGGTGAACCCGACCCTGTCCCTAAGTGAGGCCCCGAGGCTATCCATAACAGAGACCCGGATAATATCTTTAACCAACAACCTGATGCTCATCCTACAGATGCCCTTGTGCTGCTCCTAAGCCTTTCCCGGACACTGTCCCTAGATAAGACCCTGACACTGCGTCTAAATAAGGCCCTGATGCTCTGAATACCTAACGCCTTCAAACTATCCCTTGCTCATTTACTGACATTATCCCTAGCCCGTAACCTGACTCGGTCTGTAGATAATGTCCTGCCTCTTATCCTACCTGAAGCCTTAATGCTGTCCCTAACTAAGGCCCTAACTAGTCTGAAGTTAGGCCCTGACACTGTCCTTAACCAAGGCCTTGACAATACTCCTAATTCAGGCCCTGACACTGTGCCTAAGCCCAGACATGATACCTAAGGCCCTGAACCTACTCCTAACTCAGGCCCTGATCATGTCTTTAACTAAGACCGTAATGCTGATCCTACAGAGGCCCTGATGCTGCTCCTGAGTCATGCCCTGACAGTGTCCCCAGCTAAGGGACTGATGCTAGGCCTCACTCGGGCCCTGTCGCTCTCCCTACGTCAGGCTCTCACGCTGTCCCTACCTGAGGCCCTGACACTGGTTCTAAACAAGGCCCTGGTACTCTCAGTAACTAACGTCAAGACACTATCCCTAGGTCATTTCCTGACACGATCCCTAGATGTTAACCTGACCCTCTCACTAGCTAATGTCCTCCCTCTTAGGATAACTAAAAGCCCTTATGCTGCACCTAACTCAGGCCCTGTATTTAGTCCCAAATCCTTGACACTGTCCTTAATTAAGACCGAGATGCTTGTCCTCGGTCAGGGATGGAGACTGTTCCTAACTAAGGCCCTAATACTATTCCTAACTCAGTTTTTGACACTGTACGTAACAGAAGGCTCTGACGCTAGTCCTACCTAAGGCCCTGCCACTGTCCCTAACTAAAGCCCTGACCCTACACCTAACTCAGGCCTTGACACTGGCCCTAAATAAAGCACTGACACTATTCGTAACTCTGGCCCTAACACTATCCCTAACTAGAGCCATGACACTACTCCTAACATAGGCCCTCACACGATTCCTTTGAAGGCTCTGAAGCTAGTCTTAAGGCCCTGACACTGAACCTAACTGAGGCCCTGCTGCTGTCAATATCTAAAGTCCTGACACTATCCTGAGAATATATCCTAAAGAATGTCTTAATAACGTCCAAAAACTCTCCTGATTTAAGCCTTGACTCTGTCCCTAAGTGAGGCCCTGAGGCTGTCCCTAACACAGGCCCTGAGAATGTCTTTAACAAAGACCCTGATGCTCATCCTACAGAGGCAATTGTGCTGCTCCTAAGCCTTGCCCTGACACTTTCCCTAGATAAGGCCCTGACGCTGGTCCTAAATAAGGCCCTGATGCTCTGAATAACTAAGGCCTTCAAACTATCCCTCGCTCATTTCCTAACATTTTCCCTAGCCCATAACCTGACTCAGTCTATAGATGATGTCCTGACTCTTATCGTACCTGAAGCCTTAATGCTGTCCCTAACTAAGGCCCTGACTAATCATCACTAGGGCCCTGACACTAGCCCTAACTAAAGCCTTCACACTACTCCTAACTCAGGTCAGACACTGTCCCTAACAAAGACCCTGACACGACTCATAACACAGGCCCAGACACGATACCTAACAAAGGCTCTGATGCTAGTCTTAACTAAGGCCCTGACACTCTCCCTACCTAAGGCCCGGAACCTACTCCTAACTCAGGCCTTGATCATGTCTTTAGATAAGACCCTAATGCTCATCCTACAAAGGCCCTGATGCTGCTCCTAACTCATATCCTGAGAGTTTCCCTAGCTAAGGGACTGATGCTAGTCCTCACTCAGGCCCTGTTGCTCTCCCTACGTCAGGCTCTGACGCTGTCCCTACCTGAAGCCCTGACACTGGTTCTAAACAAGGCCCTGGTACTCTCAGTAACTATGGAATTGACATTATCCCCAGGTCATTTCTTGACACTATACCTAGACGTTAACCTAACACTGTCTTTAGCTAAATTCGAGCCTCTTATGCCAACTAAATTCTTGATGCTGTGCCTAACTCACGCCCTGAATTTAGCCCCAACGCCGTGACACTGTCCCAAACTAAGGCCTAGATGCTGGTCCTAACTCAATGCATCATACTCTCCCTAAGGCACCAACACTACTCTTAACTCAGGCCCTGACAACTATCCCTAACTAAGGCCATGCTGCCATCAATATCTAAAATCCTGACACTATCCTGAGCTCATATCCTGACCCATCTATTACTAAGTTCCTGAAACTGTCCCTAAGTGAAAATTGACGTGGTCCCTAAGTGACTCCCTGAGGCTATCCATAAGAGACACTGATAATGTCTTTAATAAACACCCTGATGCTGATCCTACAGAGGCCCTTAGGCTGTTCCTAAGCCTTACCCTGACACTGTCCCTGGCTAATGTCCTCTGACAAGGGGCCTAAATAAGTCCCTGATACTCTCAATAACTAAGACCTTCAAACTATCTCTTGCTCATTTCCATACATTATCCCTAGCCCGAAACATGACTCGGCCTATAGCTAATGTCCTAACTCTGTTCCTAACTGAAGCCCTAATTTTGTCCCTAACTAAGGCCCTGACTAGTCCTAAGACACTGACACTGTCCCTAACTAAGGCCTTGACAGTACTCCTAACTCAGGTATCACACAATACCTAGCAAAGGCTCTGATGCTAGTCCTAATTCAAGCCCTGACTCTGCCCCTAACAAAGGCTCTGCTTCTATCAATATCTAAACTCCTTACACTATCCTGAGCATATATCCTGTTCCATCTCTTACTAAAGTACTGGAACTGTCCCTAAGTGAGGCCCTGAGTCTGACCCTAACAGAGGCCCTGAGAATGTCTTTAACCAACACCCTGATGCTGATCCTACAAAGGCACTTCTGCTCCTCCTAAGCCTTGCACTGACAGTGTGCCCAGCTAAGGGACTGATGCTACACTTCACTCAGTCCCTGTCGCTCTCCCTGCGTCAGGCTCTGATGCTGTCCCTACCTAAAGCCCTGACACTGGTTCTAAAAAAGGCCCTGATTTCTCAGTAACTAAGGACTTCACACTATACCTGGGTATACTTGATACTTCTGTTCTATGGACTGTTATGTAGCCTATAAAAAGTGTGAGAGCTAAATCTGTTTTTCTACAGTGAGAAAAATGATGTTCCAGATGTAAGGAACACCTGGATAAAATGAGAAAGCTACACATTATGCTGGTCGTTTCAGGGAGTGGGAAAGGATGGCAAGTGGTAAAATATTATATTTTCCTTTGATCTTTTTAAATTTCACTTGTTACAAAGAACTTGAATTATCATTGTAATTTTAAAAATAACAATGGAAATTTAAAAGAAAAAATATATATTCTGTTTAATTACATTTCATAGAATTATTATCCCTGAATCATAATTCTGTTAGTACACCAGTATAGAGATTATTTCTTAATATTTAAGTGAGAACCATTTCCTTCTGTTTTTCAAAATAATTCTGTAAACTCATTTCCAGTAAAGGCACTCCTCCCCAAATCAAAGGTTTAACAAGGGAGATGCAAGCAGAATAATCATGAAAACACAAAGCAATACAACAGCAACAAAAAATTTCTAATTTCCAATAAGAGCTCAATTTAGAAGAGGGTTTATATCTTCAGAACAAAAGCACTCTTCTTGACTTCCTAACCAGTCAAAGTCTGGGTATTCTACAGAAAATCTGTGCTGTTATTCCCATAGAACTACCCTTTACTGCTTCTGCCTCCATTAGATTTCCTAAGCACTAGTGTTTTTATGTACAGGTTAAAAACAAAACCCTAATGTGATTTATTTATAATATATGTGTTCTTTGTCTCATCCTAGTGTCTAAAGTCTTCTCCATAGCTGGACCCCAAATAATGTTCCTTTATGTGCTAAGTGATATCTGGAGAGTGGGAGAGGCTTAATAAATACCCAAGCCCTAAAGGGTAACCTGACCCATACCCTAACTCTAACCCGTACCCTACCCCTAACCCTAGCCCGTACCCTAAACCAAACCCGTACCCTAACCGTAAAACAAACCCTAACCCGTACCCTAAACATAACCCATAGCTGTACCCTAAACTGTACCCTAACAATAACCTTACACCTAACCCAGACCCTAACACTAAAGCTAAACCTAAACCCTAACCCTAACCCTAACACTAAACCTAAACCTAAACCCTAACCTCAAACCCAAACCCAACCTCAACCACAACCCCAACCCTAAACCCAACCCCAACCACAACCCTAACCCCAAACCTAACCCCAACCCTAACCGCTAAACCAAACCCAACCCTAAGCAACCCCTTCCCTAATCCAACGTGTACACTAACACTAACCCATACCCTAACACTTACCCTAACAATAACATATTTTCGTACCTTCACCTTTACAATAAACCTTACCTGTTTGTTACCCCTAACCGTAACACTTACCGTTGCAACCCAAAAGTTTAGGGCTGTTCTGTTTCCAAGAACCTCGACTTCGGTACACCTTAAAAACCCCAGGAAAGACAAAAGTGGATAAAGAAGTTGTGGTACTTACGTTCGATGGGATAACCCTCAGCCATGGAATCAATGTCATAAAGCCAGTAGCAACATACTGACTAGATTGAGGTATGATGATTCAAAGTGAAATAACACAGAAAAAGCAACGTATCATAGGATATTACTAATGAAGGGAAAGTAAACATGGCTACAAATGAACTGAATTAGAAAACAGAACAGAGTTTCACATTTACAAAAAAAAACCAAACACTTATGCCTACTTAAGGGGAAAGGAGAGGTGAATTGATGCATAAAACCAGAGTTTGATATTAGCACAAGTACCATTCCATAAATCAAATGTGTAATAAACAAGACCTACTCCTTCCTCAGTGAACGGGACTCAACACCCCCTTTTCCCCGCAGAGGAATATATCTGACTAGTAATAATCTTAATACCTATGTATTGATATGTCTGCGTAAGGGAATAAAGCGTGTATAGAGTGACATAAACATGGCAGTGATAATCAGCTCAAACCAATTATAAAAATAAATTTCAAAAACAAAACACAGAAACAGCGAAAATCTTACACAATTCCTTCAGGGTCTCTGATGCAACCTGGATTGACTACATCTACACACACAGCTGGATGAGACATAAGCCTGGACACTTGGGACTGAGAGGATTGGTGAGGTTGGGTGAGCAAATGCAGGCGATTTAAAGCAATAATGCATGCAACCCGTTCCATGTGTCCCAACTCTCTAGGTTCAAGGGAATTTTATTTCAGCTAAAACATGCATGGGAAATGCAGAGAATGGGACAACGTGTGATCTGGACAGGTTTCAAAAACGCTCCTCCTTTTTCTTCTCCTTGTGCTCGGGTTAGGCATTCCAGCCACTTTACTATCAATCTCCACTCTTGGAGAGTGAGCGCCTTTAACCTCCTGTTTCACAAAGTTTACAATTTGTGCAGAGAATGAAAGGGAAGATGGGGAAACAATGAGAGACATCCTGTAAGCATTTGAACGGGCACATATCACTTTAATTTCCTGTCACGCAGAAGAGTTAACCAAAGGCTCAGCCTGCCGCCCCACAACTAGGATAGGGCCTGAAGCAATCCTGCAGGTTTGCGGACATCTCACAAAAAAAGCGAGTTGATAAGTGAAGCTCAGGTGCACAGGAATTCACAAACCTGCAGTATTATAATGGACAACTATCGTCCAAAAATATGTTGAGGGAAGACAACCAGGAGGATTTGAAATCGAGGCAGGATTGGAGGAAATATATTTCAAGAGTTAGATTGGAAAAAACTTTTAAGCACATAAAATGCGGCACAATTTTGACAATGATGCACTTGGCCAAAAAGTGCTTATGCATATTTTCCTAAATATATTCAAAAAAACACGCATACTCCCCTTCTGGCCAACCAAGCAAGTGGGAAATGAAAATCCACAGTACAAAGAAGTCTCATTTCCCACCAAACAGACTATCCAAGAAAACTGTAAAAACTACAAAGGCAGCACAGCCGTGTAGAACAGAGAGCCTTGTTACACTGATGGGAGGGATGTAAATTGCCAAGAGCCACTCTGGAGAAGTCCATGGTGTTTGCTAAAACATCTAGAAACAGAGCTACAGAGCATAGGGTACTTCCACTCATGGGCGTATACCATGGGAAAATTGAAAATCAACAAGAATCAGCGACACCAAAGTTTAGGGCTGCACTGTTTACAAGAAAATTGACTTCGCTACACCTTAAATATCCCAGGAAAGACAAAAGTTGATAAAAAAGTTGTGGTAGTTATGTACGATGGGATATCCCTCAGCCATGGAATCAATGTCATAAAGCCAGTAGCAGCATAATGACTGGATTTAGGTACGATGACTCTAAGTGAAATAAGTAACACAGAAATAGAAACTTATCATAAGATATCACTTATGAAGGGAATGTAAACATGGCTACACATTAACTGAATTAGAAAACACAAAGGATTCTCACATTTAGAAAAAATAATCTTATGCCTGCTTCAGGGGAAAGGAGAGGTGAGATGGTGCATAAAACCAGAGTTTGATATTAGCACAGGTTCCATTCCATAAACCAAACGTGTAATATACAAGACCTACTCCTTGCTCAGTGAACTGGACTCAACATCCCCTATTCCATGCAGAGGAATATATCGGAATAGTAAGAATCTTAATACCTATGTATTGATATGTCTCCGTAAGGGAATCAAGCATGTAGAGAGTGGCATAAACATGGCAGTGAAAATCACCTCAACCTCACTATAAAAATAAATTTCAAAAACAAAACACACTAACGGCGAACTTCTTACACAATTCATTCAGGGGCTCTGATGCAACCTGGATTGACCACATCTACACCCACAGCTGGATGAGACATAAGGCTGGACACTTGGGGCTGAGAGGATTGGTGAGGTTAGGTGAGCAAATGCAGGCCATTTAAAGCAATAATGCACGCAACCCATTCCATGGGGCCCAACTCTCTGTGTTCAATGGAACCTTATTACAGCTAAAACATGTATGGGAAACCCAGAGGATGGGAAAACGTGTGATCTGGACAACTTTCTAAAACGCTCCTCCTTTTTCCTCTCCTTGTGTTCGGGTTCCCATTCCAGTCACTTTACTATTAATCTCCCCTCTTGGAGAGTCAGCGCATTTAACCTCCTGTTTCAAACAGTTTGCAATTTGTGTGGAGGATGAAAGGGAAGGGGGGGAACCAATGAGACATTTGCTGTAAGCAGTGGGACGAACACATGTCACTCTAATTTCCCGTCACGAAGAAGAGTTAAACAAACGCTCAGCGTGCCGCCCCAGAAACAGAATAGGGTCTGAAGTAATACTGCGGGTTTGCGGCCAGCTCACAAAGGAGCGAAATGATAAGTGGAGCTCAGATGCTCAGGAATTCACAAACCTGCGGAGTTATAATGGACAACTACCTTCCAAAAATCGGTTGAGGGAAGGCAACGAGGAGGACTTGAAATCGAGGCAGGATGGCAGGAAACATATATCAGGAGGAAGATTGGAATCACCTTTTAAGGATAGGCAATACTGCACAACTTCGACAATGATGCACTTGGCCAAAAATGGCGTATGCGTTATATCCTCAATATATTCAGGAATACATACATTTGCCATTTTTGGCCAACCAAGCAGGTGGGCAATGCAAATCCGCACTAAAAAAAGTCTCATTTCCAACGGGTCAAACAGAACATCCAAAAAAATTGTAAAAACTAGGAACGCAGCAGAGCCGTGTGGAACAGGGAGCCTTGTTATGATGATGGGACGGATGTAAATTGCCAAGAGCCACTCTGGACAAGTCCATGGTGTTTCCTAAAACATCTGAAAACTGAGCTACAGAGCCTAGAGTACTTCTACTAATGGGTGTATACATTGGGAAAACTGAATATCAAAAAGAAACAGCCACCCAAAATTTAATGGCTCCACTGTTTACAGGAAAACCGACTTCGGTACAACTTAAATATCCCAGGAAAGAAAAAAGTGGATAAAGAAGTTGTAGTACTTACGTACTATGGGAAATCCCTCAGGCATGGAATCAATGTCATAAAGCCAGTAGCAACATAATGACTGGATTAAGGTACAATGATTCCAAGGGAAATAAGTAAAACAGATAAAGAAACTTATCATAAAATATCACTTATGAAGGGAATGTAAACATGGCTACACATGAGCTGAATTAGAAAACAGAGTCTCACATTTAGGAAAAAAAAAAATTTATGCCTGCTTAAGGGGAAAGGTGAGGTGGGTTGATGCATAAAACCAGAGTTTGATATTAGCACAGATACAGTTCCATAAAACAAACCTGTAATAGACAAGACCTACTCCTTGCTCAGTGAACTGGACTCAACATCCCCTATTCCCTGCAGATTAATATATCTAATAAGAATCTTAATATCTATGTATTGATATGTCTCCGTAAGGGAAACAAGGGTGTACAGAGTGGCATAAACACGGCAGTGAAAATCAGCTCAACCCCATTATAAAAATAAATTTCAAACACAAAAACAGCGAAATCCTTACAGAATTCATTAAGGGGCTCTGATGCAATCTGGACTGACCACATCTACACCCACAGCTGGATGAGACATAAGGCTGGACACTTGGGGCTGAGACGATTGGTGAGGTTGTGTGAACAAATGCAGACCATTTAAAGCAATAATGCATGCAACCCGTACCCTAACCCCTAACCCTAACCCGTACCCTAACCCTAACCCATACCCTAACCCGTACCCTAACCCTAACCCTGACCCGTACCCTAACCCTGACCCTAACCCCTGACCCTGACCCTAACACTGACCCGTACCCTAACCCTAACCCTAACCCCTAACCCCTAACCCTAACTCGCTCTCCTCCTTCTAAGCCCTGTCCCAGCTGCGGGCTAACGGGCCACTGGAAGAGCGACTGCCCTACGACTGGCCCTATCTCAGCATCTCCACGCGGGGGGCGGGCCGACCCAACGGCATTACCACTCGAACTGCTGGGATTGGCTGACGACTGACGGCGCCCGGACTCGAAGACCCCCATCACCCTCACCGAGCCCAGGGTAACGCTACAGGTAGCGGGTAAGTCCATCTTATCTCTGGTGGACACGGGGGCTACCTATTCGGTCCTGCCTACTTATTCCGAGCCAGTTTCTCCTTCCCAGATCTCGGTCATGGGTATTGATGGCAAACCATCCTTCCCACTCCAGACCGGTCCACTCCCATGTCATATCGAAGGACTCCCTTTTACTCATTCCTTCTTAATGACACCATCCTGCCCAGTTCCCTTGCTAGGCCGAGATGTCCTTTTCCACTTAGGGGCCTCCCTCCAGCTGGTTAGACTTGACCCTAAGGTCCCCTCCTCCCAACTCCTGCTTCCTCTTCTCGGCCTGTCTCTAGAACCCTCCCCCTCCTATCCCCCTCTTCCAATCACACTGAACCCCATCAATCCCCAAGTCTGGGATACTTCTAAGCCCATAATAGCAACACACCATTCCCCCGTCCTCATCCGCCTAAAAGACCCCTCCAAATTTCCATCAAGGCCCCAATTTCCCATCTCTGAGACTCACCTTAGGGGCCTACGACCTATTATCCCCAGACTCCTAAACCATGGACTCCTTATCCCCACTGACTCTCCCTGAAACACCCCCATCCTGCCTGTCCGCAAAGCCTCTGGGGATTATCGCCTGGTCCAGGACCTCCAACTAATCAATGAGGCCATAATTCCTCTCCACCCAGTAGTACCAAACCCATACACCTTGCTCTCCCATATCCCCCCATCCACAACTCACTTTACGGTTCTGGATCTCAAAAATGCCTTTTTCACTATCCACCTACATACCGACTCCTATTTCCTCTTCGTCTTTACCTGGACGGATCCGGATACTCATACTTCCAGTCAGCTCACCTGGACAGTTCTTCCCCAGGGCTTCCGCGACACTCCTCACCTCTTCGGTCAGGCGCTGGCACAGGACCTCACTTCCTGCTCCCTTACCCCCAGCACACTCCTTCAATATGTACATGACCTCCTCCTTTGCAGCCCATCTCTCAGCCTCTCAAGACAACATACTGCACATCTCCTCAATTACCTTGGCTCTCGCGGTTATCGGGTCTCCCCAGCCAAGGCTCAGTTATCTGTATCTTCTGTAACCTACCTGGGGCTCCACCTTACTGCCACCACAAAAGGTCTAACAGCCGATCGCACCCGGATTATCCGTGAACTCCAGCCTCCGGAAACAGCGGAACAAATTCTCTCCTTTTTGGGCCTTATAGGATTTTTCCGACACTGGATCCCTAACTTTGCTCTCCTCGCTAAACCCTTATATCTAGCCACTAAAGAAACCCCTCAAGGACCCCTCACCTCTCCTTCCGCTGTAAGACAGGCCTTTCTCACCCTCCGTAAGGCTCTTCTTCTCCTCCCCTTTCTCTGCCCAACCCAAACCGACCTTTTCACCTTTTTGTGGATGAACGGGCCTCAATAGCCACTGGACTCCTTGCCCAGCCTGTAGGGCCTTCCTACCGCCCCGTGGCTTACCTACCCAAACAGCTAGACCCAACCATTCGGGGATGGCAACCATGCCTTCGGGCCCTAGCAGCAGCAGCCGAACTGACCAAACACTACAGATACTCAACCACACAGGAATAGGTAACATCTCTGACTGCTTTCTATGTGCCTCGCTTGGCCGTCCACCCTTGGCTGCTGTCCCACTCGACCAGCCCTTCAATTCTACTTCCTACACATCCCAAAACCCACCTTTTTCCCCGTTAAAAGTCCCCATATTCCTTGATTCAAAAAAATCTCACCATCTGTTACGGCAGCCGCCCAAATCTAGCTGATACTGGGTTTATTTGCAACCCATCCCTCACGGTAAACACGTCAATTGAAGCACCACCAGGTATGTTTTTGTGGTGCAATGGTTCCCTCACAAAAGAGATCAATTCTTCCTCCCCCTTCCCATGTATCCCCGTTACTCTCGTCCCACAACTCACACTGTATAGCCAAGACGAATTTTCCACGCTAATCACGCCGCCCTTTACCCGATGGAAAAGAGCTTTCTTTCTTCCTCTGGTCGCAGGCATCTCTCTCGCCTCCTCCCTGGTCGCTGCAGGCCTCGGGGGGCAGGGGGGAGCTCTAACACATAGTGTTTCAACATCCCGCGACTTAGAACATAAACTCCAGCTAGCCATCGAAGGCTCCGCCGCCTCCATCTCCTCTCTCCAGTGCCAAATCACCTCCATAGCCCGAGTCGCTCTCCAGAATCGATGAGCCCTGGATCTCCTGACGGCCGACAAAGGAGGTACCTGCCTCTTCCTACAGGAGGAATGCTGCTGTAAACGCCCTCCATCGCTTAAGAGAAGAACTCCAACGCAACCACCAACAGTCCGCCTCCCCAACTCCCGATTGGGGGCGATCCACCCTCTATACCTGGCTAACACCAATCTGAGGCCCCTTAATTCTCATCTGTATCTTGCTCATGTTTGCCCCGTTTTCTTAGGTTCCTTCGCCGGCGCATGGAGGAAGTCTCTCGGGTGGCCACAAACCAAATGTTCCTCGGTCCTTACACCTTGCTTCCTACAGAAACCCCCACTGCTCTCCCCTAAGCCTCGGACCTCTGGTCGCCCGACTCCCCTTTCGACGCCCCCATTCAGCATGAAGTAGCCAGAGATCGGAACGCCGCCCCATTACACCAAAGATGTCGGGATGTAAGGCCAACTGGCCCGAGGCAGGGGAACGTAATCAGATTCACAGGTTGCATCAGACCGAAACTCTCCGGACCACCCAGTTCCAGAAACTGACCTGGAGACATTCCGGACCACCCAGTTCCAGGAACTGACCTGGGGGCTTTCCACCCGGCCCAGCCTTCCCGCCTTTCGAGGGACGGGACTAGCGGTCCCAAGACTGAAGGAACCGGCACCAGATAGTGCCACGACACCCGAAGAGACCACCAGATAAGGAATTCCCTGCGCCCTCCCAGGTTCACCACACCCCTTTCCCTTCTTCCCCTATAAAATCTTGCCCAGCCCTCGCCCGGGGGCGACTTCTCTGGCCCCTTTCTCTCGGACCAGTGAACCTCGCCCGGGAGCGCCCCCTAATAAAGCTCACTTGAAGCTTTCCTGTTTCGCGATGCCGTTTGTTAAGATCCGACCTTACACTTACACATCAAGGATGGCTCTGAGCTGAATTTCTGCAAAACAAGACTATCCCGTGCAAAGAACAACCCAGTAGAGCTTTGTATCCCATCAGCTACAGGAAGAGAATGGCTGCCGGCTACTGAAAACCAGCAGCATTTACAACTTAACTCCCATGGCCTCTGCAGTGGTACGTCTGAGTTTTCTGTTTCTGCCCCTGTACCAAACAGCTCTGGTGTAATTTCGTCGTTCCTTCCTCCACCCACCCCCACCAACCCCTGTCCCCTGACCTGCGGTCCGCAGCCCTCCGCTCCGCGCTCGGATGCCGCTGGGGTGCCAGGGACCCACGGGACGGGTCGTTCCCAGCCGCCGGGCGCTGGCTCCCTAGACTCCCTCCGCTCCGCGCTCGGATGCCGCTGGGGTGCCTGGGACCCACGGGACGGGTCATTCCCAGCCGCCGGGCGCTGGCTCTCTAGACCCCCGCCGGCTCGCGTGGCGCCGAAGGCGAGGAGCCCCAAGGACGCCCTGCGCCAGGTGCGCTCTGGCCGGGACGCCCACTTCCGGGACACTCTCTCTTCCGGGAGAGGCGCGCAGACCGCCGCCGCGCTCAGGTGAGCCGCAGCCAATGCCGAGCAAGACCCGCCCCGGCGGCGCCGCGTCCGCGCGGCGCATCATGATCTAGGCGCTCCAGGCACGGGCGCCGGAACGCCCACTTCCGGGACACGCTCCTCCGGGAGAGGCGCACAGACCGCCGCCGCGCTCAGGATGACCCGCAGCCAATGCCGAGCAACACCCGCCCCGGCGGCGCCGCGTCCGCGCGGCGCAGCACGATCTCGGCGCTCCAGGCACGGGCGCCGGAACGCCCACTTCCGGGACACTCTCCTCCGGGAAAAGCGCGCAGAAAGCCGCCGCGCTCAGGTGACCCGCAGCCAATGCCGAGCAACACCCGCCCCGTTAGGCGCAGCACGATCTCGGCGCTCCAGGCACGGGCGCCGGGGGGCGGGCATCTCCTCTCCTGAGAGGCAGCTAGCGATGCCCCGGGGCGTGGGCCCCTGCGGCGCGGAGACCGCTCCAGGCTGGACTCACCGACACCAAAGCCGCCAGGAGGAGCGCTTGGCGGGACTCGGCAAACAACCCAATGTTTTAAATGGAAAAGGGACTTCAAAAGACCCTTCTCCAGATAAGACATACAAATGGTCAGCAAGCACATGAAGAGATGTTAATCGTCATTAGTCGTAATGAAATGCAAGTTAACACCACAACGCCGACCCCTCCACACACTAGAACGCCTACAATCAAGAAACCTAAAAATAACAAATGTTGGCCAAATTTAGAGAAACTGATACACAATTTTCCATAGGGAAAATGAATAAGTTCCGGAGGTGGATGCTGAGGCTATTTGTACAACAACGTGAATGTAGTTAATGCCATAGAACTGTATGCTCAAAATGATTTAAATGGTAAATGTTATGTGGGGGTGGGAGGTTAACATAATTTAGCCCCTGCTTTATACCAGACCCCAGAGTCAAAGCTTCTCATCCATTTTCTCACTTTTACTTAACCTCCTACGATCTTCACACTCCCATTTAACAGACGAAGCTGAGCCTGAGAGGTTAAACTAAGTGACTTGCCCAAGGCTCACTCGACAAAGTCTACACTGTTCAATGTTGCTGTATTTACTGAGCACCTACCAGAGCACCTACTGAGCAATACCTCCAGCACCTGCCAGAGACATTGTGGGAAGACCAGGATGAACGGGGGCTGAAAGCAGATTACAAAACATGGGTAGATCCTGGGGCCCTGCTCTCAAACACTGAAGTATCTTGGAGTGGAGGGGATGGCCTTTGTCACCCTTGTGGAGCCTTTTATTCCACCCCACCGCACCCCCACAGAGGAGGGAAGCAGCTGGCCTGATACTGAATATTAGCTCAGCTGGGGAGGAGTCCTGGGGCTTTGAAGAAGGCATCTCCTGCCCCACTCCCCACATTGCCCCCTAGAGTCCAGTATGTGGGCACAAGCATCCCTATGGCGGGGCAGGAGGCACATCTCATGGCAACCCTCTCCTTCCGCCCTGCAGTAATGACACTGTACCCATACACCCACCAGAAGGACAATGAACTTTCTTTCTCCGAGGGAACCATTATCTGCATCACCCGCCACTACTACAATGGCTGGTGTGAGGGCATCGGCTCAGAGGGGTCTGGATTCTTCCCCAGGAACTATACGCAGCCCAGCTGCTGACAGCCTGGGATCTCTGGGATGCTGACCCAAGCACCGCCTTGAGTGAGCCTCTTGAGTCCCACACCAAAGCCTGCTCAAGACTGGACCAGACCAGCACGCCTCCTGGGCTGTGAGCTGTGTCTGTTCCTTCCCCCCATTTCAGTGGGAAGGCGTCCTGGTAAAGACAGAGGAGGCACCCAGAGGCCTGCTGGAGACAGGAAAGAACTGGAAGCCAAGGAGTTTGGTGACCTTACCCACAGGGGACCCTTACGCCATGCAAGACAGGGTCTCCAGCTGCAAGTGCCAACTTTGAATAAAATTCTGATGACCTCCTGATGATTGCCCTGCAGGGCTAGCGGGCCGAGGGACTGAAAGGCAACCCACTTGTAAGGCTCCCACTAGTTAAGCCTCCTCTGCCTGCCCTAAGCAGCAGTATCTCCCGTCTCCTCGGTGCTCACTGAGCCCTCCACACTAGACCCCTGTGCCCCTCTGCGAAGGTGGGCCGCACCCTGCTCTTTTGCCTGTTGCCTGCTTTGTTATGTATTCAGTCTTGGTTCCCCAGGCTGGGCACTCCTCCAAGAGTGGGGACCAGCTCCCTCACTTAGGTGGGGCTCTCTGAGAGCAGAGCTCACCTCGCCCTCATCCCCCAGACGGCAGCGTGAGACACCTCGCTCACCTCCGCCCCTTCACCTCCTTCACAGCTCTGAAACTCCAGAAGAGGGAGGTGGGCCTTGGGTTTCCACTGGCTCTGCTTTACAGCATCATGGCTTTCTGTTCCATATGGGAGAAGGGGGACTCTAAAGGCCCAGTCAGTGGGGCGACTTTGGTTAAGTCCCTGCTTTCTTGCTGCATAGACGAGGCTGTGGTGCAAGGAGACATCTTCGGGCTCTGTGAGGTCCCTGGCTGGCCAGACCCGAGCCCCGGAACAGTGTGCTACCTCTTTCCACCAACAGGTGGTGACTGTTCCCTCTAGCTTTTTATCCTGTGGGGATGCTAACAGGGTGGCGGGGCGGGGGGCAAGGAGTGTAGTGTAGAGTCACAGTACGTAAACCAAGATCTAGGCCTGGGACCGTCGGCAGGGAGCACCTCTCTCTGTGGGGAGTCCGGTGCGGGGGAGGTCAGGGGGGTACATTTCGGGGCCTAGGTCCTCTGGACAGAAGACTGGAGGAGGGAGGCCACGCAGCCCAAGGCAACAGTTAACCACAACGTGGCGGGACATGTTCTTTCTCTACCCTGACAGGGAACTCCGTCCTCCCAACTAAGAGGACAAGGTTTGTGGAAACACTGCTGCCTGCTCAGATATGCGTGCCACGCTGCTGCGGCCAGACTCCAGAATTCGCTTGCAGTGGAACTGGGGGAGGCAGCTAAGCTCGGTTAACTGCACAGATGGGGACAGCTCCCAACTCCCTCCTCCAGTCCCCAAATGGACCAACCTGGGATTCCGGGAAATCCTGGAGGAATATACCAAAACGAAAGGGAAAGGGAGTAATAAAACTAGCTTTCTCTTTCCCGAGCCCCATCGCCCCAGCCCCTCCCCGCCCGGGTGGCCCCTGCAGGCCACGTCCTCAGCACCTGATGCAGGTGTAGGCGCACTTCGGTGGAGGTTTCCCAGGGCACCACCCTGGCGCAGAAGGACCTGGGCTCAGCCTTCTGCGCCTCCTGCATAAGGCGGTGCATGGGGTAGTGGCGGCGCGGGAAGGCCACGTCGCCGCCTGCCAGCAGCCCCATGGGGCAGAAGTCGTTGGCGCCGTCGCTCACGTAGAAAAGGTGCTCGAAGGCCACGCCGTCGTCGGCCTGCTCGCGCAGATAGTCGCTGAGCACCTTGTGCTGGCACATATTGGTGGGGCAGCGAGCGCATCTGTGTGCGTGGAAGGGCCGCAGCGCCAGCAGCCCCCAAGGGTCGGGCCCCGACGGGTTGCTGAAGATGTGGCAGAACAGGCCGTGGTGGCCGGCGGTGCGCAGCGCACTCTCCACGCCAAAGGTGTTGGCGTCTGAGATGAGAATAACCTCAAAGCAGGCTCCCTGCTTGGCCACAAACTGCAACAGCTCGCCCGTACTGGGCGACAGGGGGATGGCCTCGTAGATGGCGCGCAAGTCCCGCAGCCGCACGCCCTGCTCGCCCAGGTACTGGAAGACGTGCTGCATGTACTCGTTGTAGAAGCCCTCACGCTAGGTGGCACGCAGGCTCTCAGGCAGCCACTGGCCCGCCGCGGCACGCACACGACGGAGTCGTCGCTGTTTTCTTCCACGATAGTCTCGTCCAAGTCGAAGGTCAGGAGGAAGCGTGGCACGCCGGGCGCACCCATCTCGCTGTCCTCTACCAGATTTGTCCTGAGCGACCAAATCCTTCTGTGGTCACCAAAAAGAGTCCCTCAGAGGAAAGGGGGACAGGACCTCTGAGCTTCTCCTGCAGGGTGGGGAGCAGCGGCTGCGAAAGTCTGTCCCAGCTGAGTCTGGAGTGTCAAGAGTGGGGAGAGGGCCTAGCTGAGGTATTTGGGCGCAGGATGGAGCAAGGGGCGCTCACGGGAATTGGAGGGGACGCTGCGTCTTATCCATACCTGGATTTCTGGGCTCCGGCTCTCACGAGTCCTTCCAGTCCAGAGGGTCTGTGAATGGTGTGCATCTGGGCCGTTCCCTCCACTTGCCCCCCATCCCCATGTTATGTATTTTTAACCACAATAAAAAAAATGAGTGAAACACTGATAATACATGTTACAACATGGATAAACACTGAAAACATTCTAAGTCAAAGAAGTCATACTGAAAAGGCCACTCATATCACAACCATCTTGTGTGCTTTAAATCCATAGCAGTTTTGAAAATGAGGGGATAGGACTTCCCTGGTGGTCCAGTGGTTAAGACTCTGAGCTCCCAATGTAAGGGGCACAGGTTCGATCCTTGGTCAGGGAACTAAAATCCCGCGTGCACGGTAAGGACAAAAAATAAAATAAACGTCATTGACCTGGTTTGGATCATAGCATCATCCTTGAACCCATCAGAGCACCCATAGGATGGAACATGGGATTGGCTAAATGTGGATCATATGCCCATCTTCAAGGTGGGTGGAACGTAGCATCAGCCCTCTGGAACAGTTTGGACTGGAAACAGGTAAGAAGTTCCCAAAGGAAAGCTGAGGTTCTGGACTTTGGCATGAGAACAGATGCTGGATTGGGGAAAGTGGCAGATTCCACACCACTGACGGCCCACTGCACAGCTGTGGGATCTGAAGGCCAAGGAAGGAAGGGGCTGATTTAGGGTCAGGGGCTGCAGCCACCCATCCAGTGCTCTTGCTGTCCGTCCACAACAGCAAGAACCTCTTCCTCTTGCAAAAGGCACAGCCCTCCTTGATGTCTCTGGTGGCAAGAGCCCAGGAGTCACACCTGCCCCATGGCCACGTGACTCACCCATCCCCCAAGAACAATACTGCTCATTTATCCAGTCTCCTCCCTCCTTTACAAAGAGCAGAGACTAAATGCTATGGTGGTTAGGAAATTCTTGCTCAATGAAGCAGTGGGAGGCTCAAGGATTATGCCGTATCATGGAATCCATCATTGGCAGCTTTCAGAGACCACATGGGTGCACGTGGCTCTCCAAGACCATGCAGCCTCAGTGTGAAACTGTCCATTGGGTGGCCCAGTTGCTCCCGTATCTTTTGACTCTTAATGAGTATGAATATCAAAAGTTTGTTACAGCTGGAAGCCCAAAGGATTGCAAGGCCATGGTCTGCCGTATGGTTGTTGTGTCAGGGACACACTCAAATGTTTAGACGGTTATCACCTCGCTTGGCAGGCTATGAGCCTGTGAGAGGGAGGCCCTTTTCTCAACCACATGCATGTTAGTAACTGAAACATCCCAAAGGGCTGTCTGTGCTACCCAGGTAGCTGTTCAATTGCCCAGCAACAAAGTCAGCTCAGTAATTGGCCACAGGGGCTTGACAGGGACCAGACTGGCCTGAGCTGGAGGACCACAGATGACTGCCTGGATGGTCAGAGGTCAAGGGCTGTCCTGAGACTTGATGTCTATTGATGCCCACTCAGATGGGACAAAGGATGCCTGCAGTCTCAGGAGGGCCCCACCAGCCCTCAGGAGGCAGCACCTGGGGGCTGGTAAGTCGCTGCACCAAGTTCTGTATAAATTCATAACATGACCATGGAGTGAGCTCAGTCAGGCCTCTGCTGGACCCGGGCTGCCCAGGCCAAGTGGGGCCAGCACTACTCTCTCCAGTTCAGATGGTAGGAGGAAGCCCTGTGGGCTTCTGAGGCCCTAACAGCCATTGACTGAGGTTGAGTTGGATTTGAAACAGTCAGTGACCCGAGCAGACGTTTCGTTCTTCTGCTCTCAGGTTCCAGGACGGGGGTAGATAACCAGCGGCCCAGGTGAACCCCCACTCGTGAGTGACCCCGGGCAAGTCCTGTCCATCCTACAGGACTCAGAGGTGTGGGGTTAGGGGGGCCGTGGGCCAGTTGTGCTTAACACTAACCCACTAACCCTAACGCCCAAATCTCTACTGTTCACTCCCTAACCCTAACCTCCTAATCTCTAATCCTAAACCCTAAGGCTCCTAACCCCTAGCCCCTAGATACTCGACCTTGACCTGTAAACTCCTAACCCTTACCCTGACCATGACTCAGACCATTTAACCTGACCCTCTAACCCTGACCCTCTAGCCTGCATCCTTTAACTGTAATGCCTCAAAACCTGGGCTCAGCTGAGTGGCTCCATCCAGAGGTGAAGCAGGACCTGTCTTTGGGCCCCCACTGCCTCTGCCCTCTCCTCCCCCCAGGAACCAGAAAGCCCTGGGTTGTTGGACTCTCCTGACCAGAGGGGCAGCTGCTCCTGGTCTAACTGCGCCCACACCCCCCTCCTCTGGGGCCCTTGGCCTCTGGACTGTCTGACCTTCAGTCCACCTTCAAGAGCCCGGAGACAAATCCAGGTGAGACGCCTGCTTCATTGGCACAGGCGGGACCTGGTCCCCATCCTCACAGCCCGGCCAGAAACCTTTGTGCACACTGTGTCATGAGGCTGCCTGTCCCCAGCCAGCTGGAGGGGTCGGGAGTCAGATTGGGAACCGAAGTGTCCTTGAGGTTGGAGTGTGGGCAGGACAGGGCAGGAGGGGCGAGAGGTGAGGTGTCATCACTCCCAAACCAGGCAGGGAGTGTGTGCTGTGTTTGCATTTCGGGCAGGGAAGAGTATGTCAGATGGAGGCTCTGAAGCAGCACACCTTGCAGGCCGACCTACCAGGGCAGTTCTTCCCTAAGCCGACGGGTGGCGCAAGACAACGCAACACACTGTACATGTATCCTTATAATGAACCTGGAAACTGGAAAGGAAACGTCACAGGTCATGGCAACCGAGACACGAGGAGCCCATCCCGCCCGCCCAGCCTTGCGCAGTCTGGAGGTGGAGCCGGGGTAGGATGGACAGGCAGCTCCCGGCTGGGGCCTGGGCCGGAGAGCCCCAGGAGGCATGGCAACCCGCAGACAATTTCCAGAGCCCACTGAAGCCGGGAGACGTTCCCTACAGAACAGCCTCGGGCCTTGTGTGTCCACCCTGCACACAGCACGACCCCGTCGACCCCTGGGCCTCATTCACGGCTGTCTGGCCACCCCTCCCCTCACTCCCTGAGTGCCTGAGCCCCCAGGGCCCCCTTGGCCGAGCCTTCTCTGCACACCTGGCTCTCCTGACCATCCCTGCCTCTCTGAGCACACCGTGTCCTTCCCTGGGGTCTGTGGGTCTGGCTAAGGGTTCCCCCTTGACCCCGGGTAGGCACCCCAGCCAACGCTGACGCTTGCCTTTCCTGCAAGATGGCCCCCTCAGTCTCACCAACTCCAAACTGTGTTGCGTTTACTTCTGGGAAAGAGGGAATGAAGAGGAAGCCCCATTCCGGCCTCACACAAGGTGCGTGCTAATCTTGTGGACCCAAGGGACCACCACAAAGAGGCTGGAAGCCTGGCAGAGGCACAGCCTCCACCGTCACCCCTGTTCCTTGGCCCATCTCCTCTCTTCTGCCATCAAACCCCTCAGCCGCCACCAGAGGAAATGTGTGGGCCTGATCCTGTCACTCTCGTTCCAAAACTGTTCTGTCTGTCTATAAAACGAAGTCAAAGCTAGCTGTCTGGCCACCCTTGCAGCCCCTCTGCGATGCGTCCTCCCCGCGAGCCAGGCACCCAGCCCCTTCCCCTGCCCCCTGCCCCCACCCTCCTCTAGAGCGAGCTCCATCCATCCCGCTCCTTCAGTTCAGCTCAGCTGCCACCTCCGCTGACCCACCAGCCAGAGGTAACCTCTCCCTCCGCAGACACACCTGGCCTGCAGCTTCTCTGCCCCATGCCCGGCTGGGCTGAGCAGAGCTGAGAGCATGCGCCTGCTTCACTGTGGACCCCAGGCCCCAGCACATGGCACAGGCTCAGGGATGTTTACTGGACAGATGGATGACCGTGAGGATGAGCAGGCATATCACTCACGGTAGCGGGTAGTGGTCCTCCTTTTGAGTCTCTACACTTTCCACAAAGTGCTGAGGCAACAGCAAAAGGGAGGGTGGGGGAAGGTGGCACCAGAAAGCAACAACTCCATGCCTTCCTCAACCCCCCACAGCACGCATGTGTACACACATATGTGCACGTACATGCCCAAGCATACCGGCATTCACACACGTACACACACACATGAAAAGATGGACTGCAGTCACACACAGGCACACAATCACACGTGCTGCGCATGCAAAAACACGTGCATACACACATGTGCCTGCCTGCACATAAACACACTCACATGCACTTGGATGTACACAGACCTGTGCACAGAGAGCACACACATGCACATGCTTGCGCACACTCACATAATACACACACATACACACAAAAGCTCAGGAAATTTCATAAAGTTTTTTTTTCTTTCAGCCTCCCCAAGAACGAGGAGACAGCAGATGGTCCCTGGGAACTAAAGATGGTCACGGCCCTGCATCTGTCACTGAGGCTAGTTGAAGGCTCAAGCATGCTCTGCCCTGCCCAGTCGTGGGGTACAGACCCAGCCTGCTCAGCTGCCTCAGCCGAGCCTTCCGCTGCCCCAGCCACTCGTGGGAGAAGCAAGTCTGTCAGTTGCAGGTCATGTCTGTGCTACTTCATGACAGGAGGTCTTGTGTTATCTTGCATGGTATCTTGCTGTGGGCTGAGGCTTACATTTTGCTATCTACTCTTCCATAAGCACTTCACCATATTCCTGAATGCCTATGCCCTCCAGAGGCCCCAGTTCTAGAACCCTGGAGTTGGGAAACAGTCAGCCGTCTCTGTGCACAATCACAAAGCTGCAGTCTGACCCAAGTCCACTTCTTCTATGTCTTAATGCTGCTCCACCTGGGGCTGATTGCAGAGGTACTGGGTCTACAGTCCATGAAGATCTGGGAGACATGATCCCCCTCTCGCAGGCCTGCACGGATTTGCCTTTGCCTGTTAGTCCAAGTCATGCTCTATACAACATCTCTGTTTTTCTCCTCTAGAAAAAAATATTCCCAGAAGCAGCAGCATCTCTTTAGACCACAGTCAGGATGACCCTCCTGGAATGAGCCTCAATCCTACCTCAACTGGACTCTCTCCTGCCCTCTGCCTGACAAGGACCAGACCTTGATGTGGTCAGTCTCCCCTCCAGTCTGACTGGGCCTTCCTCACCAGAGAACCCAGGAATACCCCCTGAGCCTGTGGACTCAAGCACGTGCTGTGGGAAAATGTACTGATGCATAAAAAAAATGATAGGACTCTCCAAGACCATAAAAAATCACACACAACACAAACCATAAATAACCGCCAGGCTTGTTCTACACTGTGTGAAAACTGTCAATTTTTCACTACACTGGAACATACTCAGAGATGCTCTGGGCCTGGAAGAGCCCCAGGGCCCTGGTGCTGCCCAGACTGGAAAGGGCCTCACAAAGCACCTTCTGGATCCTAACTGTGGTGGGATGGGGGATCCAGGGAGACTGCATAAGAAGTGGGTACGGGAGCCCAGCCAAGCTCCCCAGCTTCTGGTGCCTGGAGGGTCAGAAAGTTCCAGAGTATTCCCCTTGCTGAACTTGGATTCAGAGTCCCAGGTGCTCTGTGGGCAGCAGGATCCTCCCATGAGGACACTGACCATCTCCTCCAGGCCTCTACCACACAAAGGGTGACCAAACACAGAGCTGTGCCACAGGGACGCGGGAAGGCCAGGGAGCCTGAGGGAGAGGAGGCGGGAAGCGGCAGCACCCCAGTTGCATGGTCTTCTCGTCCCCGTGGAGTGCTGCCCTGGTGCACAGTTCACTCCCGGGCTCACCATGAGTGACGCGCTGAGCAGGCCTTAGTCTTACCGATGGCCAGATCTCTCGGGCCCTCTGCATCCTGTGTTTTGCGGCAGACAGTACACCCTTAGTAACTGCTCAAGTCACGGATCGAGAGGGTCAATGAACGAATGAGCAAGGGAATGAGTGAGTGATGAAGGAACAGAAAAGTGGGCAGATGGTGGATCCGCGCTGCCGTGCTGACCCCGAGAACGAAATGTCACAGGTGAGCAAGACTCTCCCATGAAACACAGTCTCCACTGCCTCTTGAACCCAAGCCACTCCCTTCAGGACACCCTTGCTCCACACCCTAAACTGCACCCTAGCCCTAGCCCATACCCTAACCCTAACCCGTAGCCGTACCCTAACCCATAGCCGAATCCTAAAACTAAGGCATACCATAACCTAACCCATACCCTAACCCTAACCCGTACGCTAAAACTAAACCCTAACCGAACCCATACCCTAACCCTAACCCGTAGGCTAAAACTAAACCATAAGCAAACCCATACCCTAACCCTAACCTAACCCTAACCTAACCCTAACCCTGAACCTGACCCTAACCCCTAACCCTAACCCTAAACCTAACCCAACACTAACACTAACCCTAACCCTAACCCTAACCCTAACCCTAACCCGTAACCCTAACCCTAACCCTAACCCTAAAACTACCTGTAACGCTACCCTAACACTCACCTTTACCATAAACCTTACCCGTTCGCTAACCCTAACCCTAACACTAAACACTAAACACTAACCCTAACCCGACCCTGACCCTGACCCTAACCCATACCCCAACACTAACCCGTGCCCTAATCTTAAACTGTACCCTAACCTGTATCCTAACTCTAATCCATACCCTAAGCCTAACCTGTACCCGAACAGATACCCTAAGCCTAAGCCGTAGCCATACCCTAACCTGTACCGTCACCCGTATGCTAACCCTAAGCCAACCCTCTTACCCTAACCCTCACTGTAACCCTTAAACCCTAACCCCAAAACCCTAGTCTTGACCCTGACCCTGACCCTAACCCTAAACCCTAACTCTGAAAGCCTGGAACCCTAAAACCCTAAAACCCTAAACCTAACCCTAAATCCTAAACCTTAATCCCTAACCCTAAACCTAACCCTACCCCAACCCTAACCCTAACTAACCCTACCCATAACTAACACTAACGCTAACCCTAAGCCTAACCCTAAACCTCTAACCCAAAACCTCTATCCATAACCCTAACCCTAACCCTAACCCTAACCCTAACTCTAACCTAACAAAAGCACCGATGCTACTCCTATCTCAGGCCCTGACACTGTCCCTATATAAAGACTTGCTGCTGTCAATATCTATATCCTGACACAGTCCTGAGCTTATATCCTGACCCATCTCTTACTGAAGTCCTGAAACTCTCCCTAAGTGAACCTTGACGCTGTCCCTAAGTGAGGCCCCGAGGCTGTCCGTAACAGACACCCCGATAATATCTTTAACCAACAACCTGATGCTGATCCCACAGAGGCAATTGTGCTGCTCCTAAGCCTTTCCCGGACACTGTCCCTAGATAAGGCCCTGACGCTGCTTCTAAATAAGGCCCTGATGCTCTGAGTACCTAAAGCCCTCAAACTATCCCTTGCTCATTTACTGACATTATCCCTAGCCCTTAACCTGACTCGATCCATAGCTAATGTCCTGCCTCTGATCCTACCTGAAGCCCTAATGCTGTCCCTAACTAAGGCCCTGACTAGTCCTAACTCAGGCCCTGACACGATACCTAACAAAGGCTCTGATGCTACGCCTAACTAAGGCCCTGACACTCTCCGTAACTAAGGCTCTGAACCTACTCCTAACTCAGGACCTGAACATGTCTTTAACTAAGACCCTAATACTGATCCTACAAAGGCCCTGATGCTGCTCCAAAGTCATGACCTGACAGTGTCCCCAGCTAAGGGCCTGATGCTAGGCCTCACTCAAGCCCTGTCACTCTCCCTAAGTCAGGCTCTCACGCTGTCCCTACCTGAAGCCCTGACATTGGTTCTAAAAATGGCCCTGGTACTCTCAGTAACTAACGTCGTGACATGATCCCTAGATGTTAACCTGACCCTCTCACTAGCTAATGTCCTCCCTCTGATGATAACTAAAACCCTGATGCTGCGCCTAACTCAGGCCCTGAATTTAGTCCCAAGTCCATGACACTGTCCTTAATTAAGGCCTAGATGCTTCTCGTAGGTCAGGGCTTGATACTGTTCCTAACTAAGGCCCTAACACTATTCCTAACTCAGGTTCTAACACTGTACGTAACAGAAGGCCCTGACGCTAGTCCTAAGGCCCTGACACTACTCCTAACTCAGGCTCTGACACTAGTCCTAACTAAGGCCCTGACACTGGCCCTAACTAAGGCCCTGACACTACACCTAACTCAGGCCCTGACACTGGCCCTAACTAAAGCACTGACACTATTCGTAACTCAGGCCCTCACACGATTCCTTTGAAGGCTCTGATGCTAGTCCTAAGGCCCTGACACTGACCCTAACTAAGGCCCTGCTGCCGTCAATATCTAAAGTCCTGACACTATCCTGAGAATATATTCTAACAAATGTCTTAATAACGTCCTAGAACTCTCCTGATGCAAGCCTTGACGCTGTCCCTAAGTGAGGCCCTGAGGCTGTCCCTAACACAGGCCCTGAGAATGTCTTTAACAAAGACCCTGATGCTCATCCTACAGAGGCAATTGTGCTGCTCCTAAGCCTGGCCTGACACTTTCCCTAGATAAGGCCCTGACGCTGGTCCTAAATAAGGCCCTGATGCTCTGAATAACTAAGGCCTTCAAACTATCCCTCACTCATTTCCTAACATTTTCCGTAGCCCATAACCTGACTCAATCTGTAGATAATGTCCTGCCTCTTATCCTAACTGAAGCCCTAATGCTGTCCCTAAGTCACTGACTACTCCTAACTCAGGCCCTGACACTGGCCCTAACTAAAGCCTTCAAACTACTCCTAACTCAGGTCAGACACTGTCCCTAACAAAGGCCCTAACACTATTCCTAACTCAGGCCCTGACACTGTACCTAACAGAAGGCTCTGATGCTACTCCTAACCAAGGCCCTGACACTGTCCCAAACTAAGGCCTAGATGCTGGTGCAAAGTCAGGACCTGATACTGTCCCTATCTAAGGACCTAGCACTATGGCTAACTCAGTCCCTGACACTACCTAACAGAAGGCCCTGACCCCAGTCCTAATTAAGACCCTGACACTGTCCGTAACAAAGGCTCTGATGCTAGTCCTAACCAAGGCAATGACACTGTCCCTAAGTAAGGCCTGACATTACTAATAACTCAGGCCATGACACGATACCTAAAAAAGGCTCTGATGCTGTTCCTAACTAAGGCACTGACACTGTCCCTAACTAAGGCACTGACACTACTCCTAACTCAGGCCCTCAAACGATTCCTAACAAAGGCTCTGATGCTAGTCCTAACTAAGGCCCTGACACTGTTCCTAATAAAGGCACTGATGCCACTCCTAACTCAGGCCCTAACACTGTCCCCAATGAAGGGCCTTGTGCGACTCCTAATTCAGGCCCTAACACGATACCTAACAAAGGCTCTGATGCTAATCGTACCTAAGGCTCTGACACTGTCCTTAACTAAGGCCTGGACACTACCACTAACTCAGGCCCTGATACTGTCTCTACCTAAGGCCCTGACACTACACCTACCTCAGGCCATGACAGTGTCCCTAACTAAGGCCCTGACACTACTCCTAACTCTGCCCTGACATTATAACTAACAAAGGCTCTGACGCTAGTTCTAACCAAGGCCCTGACACTGTCCAAAACAAAGGCGCTGACACGGTACCTAACGAAGGCTCTGACATGGTACCTAACGAAGGCTCTGATGCTAATCCTAACTAAGGCCCTGACACTGACCCTAACTAAGCCCTTGACACTACTCCTAACTAAGGCCCTGATGCTACACCTAACTCAGGCCCTGACACTGTCCTTAACGAAGGCCTTGACACTACTAATAATTCAGGCCCTGACACTTTCCCTAACTGAGGCCCTGACACTATTCCTAACTAAGGCCCTGATGCTACACTTAACTCAGGCCCTGACACTGTCCCTAAATAAGGCCCTGATACTACACCTCAAACAGGCCCTGACACTGTTCCTAACAGAGGCACTGATGCTAGTCCTAAATCAGGCCCTGACACTGTCCCTAATAAAGGCCCTGTTGCTGTCAATATCGAAAGTCCTGACACTATCCTAAGCTTATATCCTGACCAATCTCTTACTAAGTTCCTGAAACTGTCCCTAAGTGAGGCCTTGATGCTGTCCCTAAGAGAGGCCCTGAGGCTGTCCCTAACAGAGGTCCTGACAATGTCTTTAACAAAGACCCTGATGCTGATCTTACAGAAGTACTGGTGCTACTCCTCAGCCTTGCGTGGACACTGTCCCTAGATAAGGCCCTGACGCAGGTCCTAAATAAGGTCCTGATGATCTGAATAACTAAGGCCTTCAAACTATCCCTCGCTCATTTCCTGACGTCATGCCTAGCCTGTAACCTGACTCAGTCCGTAGCTAATGTCCTGCCACTTACCCTACCTGAAGTCCTAATGCTGTCCCTAACTAAGGCCCTGACTACTGCTAAATCAGGCCCTGACACTGGCCGTAACTAAAACCTTCACACTAATCCTATCTCAGGTCCTGACACTGTCCCTACCTAAGGCCCTGAACGTACTCCTAACTCAGGCCCTGATCATGTCTTTAACTAAGACCCTACTGCTCATCCTACAAAGGCCCCAATGCTGCTCCTAAGTCATGCCCTGAGAGTGTCCCTAGCTAAGGGCCTGATGCTAGGCCTCACTCAGGCCCTGTCACTCTCCCTAAGACAGGCTCCCAGGCGATCCCTACCTGAACCCCTGACACTGGTTCTAAACAAGGACCTGATACTCTCAGTAACTGTGGTATTCACACTATCCCCAGGTCATTTCCTGACACTATACCTATACCTAAACGTAACCCTGTCTTTAGCTAAAGTCGAGCCTCTTATGCCAAATAAAGGCCTGATGCTGTGCGTAACTCAGGCCCTGACTTAGTCCCAAGGCCTTGACGCTGTCCCTAACTAAGGCCTAGATGCTGGTCGAACGTCAGGGCCTGATACTGTCCCTAACAAAGGCCCTAACACTAATCCTAACTCAGGCCCTGACAGTGTACCTAACAGAAGGTCCTGACGTTAGTCCTAAGACCCTGACACTGTCCCTAACAAAGGCTCAGATGCTAGTCCTAACCAAGGCCCTCACACTGTCCCTAACTAAGACCCTGACAGTACTCCTAACTTAGGCCCTGACCCGATACCTAACAAGGCTTACTTATTAAGTAAGTAATAATTAGCCTACCTGAAGCCCTAACTCTGTCCCTAACTAAGGACCTGAATAGTCCTAACTAAGGCCCTGACACTGTCCTCACCAAGGACTTCAGCGTACTCCTAACTCAACCCCTGACACTGTACCTAACTAAGGCCCTGACAGTACTCCTAACGTAGGCCCTGACACGATACCTAACAAAGGTTCTGATGCTATTCCTAAAAAAGGTGCTGAAACAGGACCTAACTAAAGCCCTTGACTTAGGAGTAGTGTCAAGGCTTTAGTTAGGGACAGTGTTGGGCCTTAGTTCGGACTAGCATAACAGCCTTTGTTAGGTATCATGTCAAGGCCTGAGTTAGGAGTAGTGTCAGGGCCTTAGTTGGGGACAGTGTCAGGTCCTTAGTTAGGACTAGCAACAGAACCTTTGTTAGTAATCGTGTGAGGGCCTGAGTTAGGAGCAATGTCAAGGCCTTAGACAGGGACAGTATGTGTCAGGGCCTTGGTTAGGACTATCATCAGAGTCTTTGTTAGGTATCATGTCAGGGCCTGAGTTAAGAGTAGTATCAGAGCCTTAGTTAGGAACAATGTCATGGCCTGAGTTAGGAGTAGTATCAGGGCGTTATTTAGGGACACTGTCAGGGCATGAGTTAGCAGTAGTGTCAAGGAATTTGTTACGGATTGTGTCAGGGCCTCAGGAATAGTGTCAGGGCCCTAGGTAGGGACAGTATGAGGCCCTGACTTAGGATGAGTATCTAGGCCTTAGTTAGTGACAGTGTCACGGCTTTGGGACTAAAGTCAGGGCCTCAGTTAGGCACAGCATCAGGGCTTTAGTTGGCATAAGAAGCTCAACTTTAGCTAAAGAAACGGTTAGGTTAAGGTCTAGGTATAGTATCAGGAAATAACCTAGGGATAGTGTCAAACTTTAGTTACTGAGAGTATCAGGGCCTTGTTCAGAACGAGTGTCAGGGCTTCAGGCAGGGACAGCGTCAGAGCCTGACAGAGAGACGGTCAGAGCATGACTGAGGCCTAGCGTCAGGCCCTTAGCTAGGGACACTGTCAGGGCATGACTCAGGAGCAGCATCAGGGCCTCTGTAGAATCAGCATTACGGTCTTAAGACATGATCAGAGCCTGAGTTAGGGAGAGCGTCAGGGCCTCAGTTATGGATAGCTTCAGGGCCTATGTTAGCGACAACCTCACGGCTTTATTTGGGGACAGCGTCAGGGCTGACTTAGGAATAGTGTCAGGACCTTGGTTAGACATGGGTCAGTATATTAGCTGAGTATAGTGTCAGGCCTTTAGTTATTACTGTCAGCAGGGCCTACATTAGGGACAGCTTCCGGGCCTTACTTACAGACAGTGTCAGGGCCTTAACAGGACTATTCAGGGCCTTAGTTAGGGACAGCATTAGGGCTTTACGTAGGATGAGAGGAAGGGTATTAACTATGGACTGAGTCAGGTTACGGGCTAGGGATAAGGTCAGGAAAGCACCGAGGGACAGTTCAAAGGCCTTAGTTACTGAGAGAACCTGGGCCTTCTTTACAACCAGCGTCACGGCCTTCGGTAGGGACAGTGCCAGGGCAAGGCCTAGGAGGAGCATGGGGGCCTCTGTAGGATCAGCATCAGGGCCTTGGTTAAAGACATTCTCAGGGCCTCACTTAGGGACAAGCTCAGGGCCTCACTTAGGGACAGCGTCAAGGCTCACGTAGGGACAGTTTCACGACCTTAGTAAGAGATGTGACAGGATATATGCTCAGGATAGTGTCAAAACTTTAGATATTGATGGCAGCAGGGCCTTTGTAAGGGACAGTGTCAGGGCCTGAGTTAGGGACAGTGTCAGGGACTGAGCTAGGGTCAGTGACAGGGCCTTAGTTAGGATTAGCATCAGAGCCTTCGTTAGGTATCGTGTCTGGGCCTGAGTTAGGAGTAGTGTCAGGGCCTTAGTTATGAACAGTGTCAGGGCCTGAGGTAGGTGTAGTGTCAGGGCCTTAGTTCGGACAGTGTCAGGACCTTAGTTAATACTAGCATCAGAGCCTTTCTTAGGTATTGTGGCAGGGCCTACATTAGGAGTACAACAAGGGCCTTAGTTGGGGACACATTCACAGGTTGAGCTAGGAGTAATGTCAGGGCGTCATTTAGGGAGAGTATCAGGGCGTGAGTTAGGAGTAGTCTCAGGGCCTTAGTTGGAGTAGCACCAGAGCCTTTCTTAGGAATAGTGTGAGGGCCTGAATTAGGGCCAGCATCAGAACCTCTGTTCGGTATCATGTCACAGCCTGAGATAGCCGTAGTCTCAGGCTCTACTTAAGGACAGTGTCCAGGCATTGGTTAGGAGCAACAGAGCCTTTGTTATGCACACTGTCAGGACCTTGGTTAGGACTAGTGTCAGAGGCTTCTGTTAGGTAAACTGTCAGGACTTGAGTTAGGAATAGTATTAGGACCTTAGTTAAGGACAGTATCAGGAGCTGACTTAGTTAGAGCATCAAGGCCTTAGTTAGGGACAGTGTCACCTTGGGGCTAAATTCAGGGCCTGAGTTAGGCACAGCATCAGTGCTTTACTTGCCATAACAGGCCTGATTTTACCTAAAGACAGGGTTAAATTATGATCTAGGTATAGTGTCAGGAAATGACCCAGGTATAGTGTCAACACCTTAGTTACTGAGAATATCAGGGCCTTGTTTAGAACCAGTGTCAGGGCTTCAGGTAGGGACAGCGTCAGAGCCTGACGTAGGGAGAGAGACAGGGCCCGAGTGAGACCTAGCATCAGGCCCTTAGCTGGGGACACTGTCAGGTCATGACTCAGGAGCAGCATCAGGGCCTCTATAGGATCACAATTACGGTCTTAGTTAAACACATGGTCAGGGCCTGAGTTAGGCGGAGTGCCAAGGCCTCAGTTAGGGATAGCTTCAGGGCCTGTGTTAGGGACAGCCTCAGGGCTTTATTTAGGGCCAGCATCAGGGCTGACTTAGGCATAGTGTCAAGACCTTGGTTAGAGATGGGTCAGTATATTAGCTCAGGATAGTGTCAGGCCTTTAGTTATTGCCAGCAGCAGGGCCTGCATTAGAGACAGCTTCCGGGCCTTACTTACAAACAGTGTCAGGGCCTTACGGATGACTAGTCAGGGACTTAGTTGGGGACAGCATTAGGGCTTCAGGTAGGGTAACAGGCAGGACATTAACTATGGACTAAGTCAGATTACGGGCTAGGGATAAAATCAGGAACATAGCAAGGGACAGTTTGAAGGCCTTAGTTACTGACAGCACCAGGGCCTTTAGGACCAGTGTCACAGCCTTCGGTAGGGACAGTGTCAGGGCAAGGCCTAGGAGGAGCATGGGGGACTCTATAGGATCAGCATCAGGGTCTTGGTTAAAGACATTCTCAAGGCCTCACTTAGGGACAGGCTCAGGGTCTCACTTAGGGACAGCGTCAAGGCTCACGTAGGGACAGTTTCAGGACCTTAGTAAGAGATAGGACAGGATATATGCTAAGGATACTGTCAGAACTTTAGATATTGACAGCAGCAGGGCCTTTGTAATGGACACTGTCAGGGCCTGAGTTAGGACTACCATCAGTGCCTCTGTTAGGAACAGTGTCATGGCCTATTGTAGGTGTACTATCAAGGCCTTATTTAGGAACAGTGTCAGGGCCTGAGTTAAGTATAGCTTCAGGGCCTTAGTTAGGAATAGTGTCAAGGCCTAAGTCAGGGTCACTGTCACGGCCTTAGTTAGGGTTAGCATCAGAGACTTCGTTGGTGTAATGTCAGGGCCTCAGTTACAAGCAGTGTAAGGGCCTTAGTCAGGGACAGTCTCAGGGCCTTGGATAGGAATAGCATCACAGCGTTTGTTACGTATAATGACAGGACCATAGTTAGGAGGATAGTCAAGCCCTTAGATAGGGACACTGTCAGGGCCTTAGTTAGGGACAGTATCACGGCCTGAGTTAGTAGTGGTGTAAAGGCCTTAGTTAAGGACAGTATCAGGGCAAGGCCTAGGAGGAGCATAAGGGCCTCCGTAGGAGCTGGGGCCAGAGCTGGGGCTTGGGCTGGGGCTGGGGCTGGAACTGGGGCTAAGGCTAGAGCCTTACTTAGGAAGAGTGTCAACGCCTTAGTTAGGGTCACTGTCAGGGCCTTAGTTAGGGTTAGCATCAGACCCTTCGTTAGGTATAATCTCAGGACCTGAGTTAGAAGTAGTATCACGGCCTTAGTAAGGGACAGTGTCAGGGCCTTGGTTAGGAGTGTCAGAGCCTCTGTTATGTATAATGGAAAGGCCAGAGCTAGGAGGAGGGAAAGACCCTTAGTGAGCGACAATGTCATGGCCTTAGTTAGGGACAGTATCACGGCGTGAGTTAGAAGTAGTGTCAAGGCCTTAGTTAAGCACACTGTCAGGGCAAGGCCTAGGAGGAGCATAAGGGCCTCTGTAGGATCAAGGACTAGGGCTGCGGCTGGGGCTGGGGCCAGGGCTAGAGCTCGGCCCTTAGTTAGGAATAGTGTCAGGGCCTTAGTTAGGGTCACTATCAGGGCCATAGTTAGGGTTAACATAAGACCCTTTGTGAGGTATAATGTGGACCTAGGTTAGAAGTAGTGTCAGGGCCGTAGTTAGGGACAGTATCACGACCTGAGTTAGTAGTAGTGTCAAGGCCTGAGTTAAGGACAGTGTCAAGGCAAAGCCTAGGAGTAGCAAAAGTGCCTTTGGAGGATAAGCATCAGAGGCTGGGGCTGGGGCTGGGGTTGGGTCTGGGGCTAGGGCTAGGGCAGGGGCTAGGACTGGAGTTAGGGCTGGGGCTACGGCTGGGGCTGGGCCTGGGGCTGGGGCTGCGCTGGGGCTGGTGCTGGGGCTGGGGCCTTAGTTATAAACAGTGTCAGGGAAAGGCTTAGGAGGAACATAAGGGCCTCTGTAGGATCAGGGGTGTGGGCTGGGGCAAGGGCTACGGCTAGGGCTAGGGCTATGCCCTTACTTAGGGATAGTGTGAAGGCCTTAGTTAGGGTCACTGTCAGGGCCTTAGTTAGGGTTAGCATCAGAGCCTACGTTAGGTATAATGTCAGGGCATGAGTTACAAGTAGTGTCAGGGACTTAGTGAGGGACAGTGTCGGGGCCTCGGTTAGGACGAGCGTCAGAGATTTTTTTATGTATAATGGCAGGGCCAGAGTTAGGAGGAGATTCAGGCCCTTAGATAGGGACACTGTCAGGGCCTTAGTTAGGGACAGTATCACGGCCTGAGTTAGTAGTAGTGTCAAGGCCTGAGTTAAGGACAGTGTCAGGGCAAGGCCTAGGAGGAGCATAAGGGCCTTTGTAGGATAAGCATCAGAGGCTGGGGCTTGGGCTGGGGTTGGGGCTGGGACTGGGGTTGGGCCTGGGGCTGGGGCTAGGACTGGGGCTGTAGATGGGGCTAGGGCAAGGGCTGGGCCTTCGGCTTGGGCTGGGTCTGGGGCTAGGGCTGGGGCTAGGGCTAGGTCTCGGCCCTTAGTGAGGAATAGTGTCAAGGCCTTAGTTAGAGTCACTGTCAGGGCCATAGTTAGGGTCAGCATCAGAGCCTTCGTTAGGTATAATGTGGCCCCGAGATTGAAATAGTGTCAGGGCCTTAGTGAGGGACAGTATCAGGCCCTCGATTAGGATGAGCGTCAGAACCTTTTTTATGTATAATCGCAGGGCCAGAGTTAGGAGGAGAGTCAAACCCTTAGTTAGGGACACTGTCAGGGCCGTAGTTAGTGACAGTATCACGGCCTGAGTTAGTAGTAGTGTCAAGGCCTGAGTGAAGGACAGTGTCAGGGCAAGGCCTAGGAGAAGCATAAGGGCCTTTGTAGGATAAGCATCAGAGGCTGGGGCTCGGGCTGGGGTTGGGGCTGGGACTGGGATTGACCTGGGGCTGGGGCTGGGGCTGGGGCTGGGGTTGGGTTAGGCCCTTAGTTAGGAAGAGTGTCAAGGCCTTAGTTAGTGTCACTATCAGGGCCTTAGTTAGGCACAGTATCATGGCCTGAGTTAGCAGTAGTGTCAAGGCCTCAGTTAAGGACAGTGTCAGGGCAAGGCCTAGGAGTAGCATAAGGGCCTCTGTAGGATCAGCATCAGAGGCTGGGGTTGGGCCTGGGGCTGGGGCTAGAGCTTGGGCTGTGGCTGGGGATAGGGCTAGGGCTAGGGCTGGGGCTGGGGCTGTGGCTGTGGCTGGGGCTGGAGCTGGGACTGAGGCTAAGGCTAGGGCTGGGGCTGGAGCTAGGGTTGGGACTGGGGCTGGGGCTGGGGCTGGGACAGGGACTGGGCTTAGGGCTAGGGCTAGGGCTGGGGCTGGGACTAGGGCTGGAGCTGGGGGTAGGGGTCGGGCTGGGGCTGGGGCCTTAGTGAGGAATGGTGTCAAGGACTTAGTTAGTGTCACTGTCAGGGCCTTAGTTAGGTTTAGCATCAGAGCTTTCGTTAGGTATAATGACAGGGCCTGAGGTAGAAGTAGTGTCAGGGCCTTAGTAAGGGACAGTCTCGGGCTCGGTTAGGACGAGCGTCAGAGCTTTTTTTATGAATAAATGGCAGGGCCAGAGTTAGGAGGACATTCAGTCCCTTAGACAGGGACACTGTCAGGGCCTTAGTTAGGGACAGTCTCACGGCCTGAGTTAATAGTAGTGTCAAGGCCTGAGTTAAGGACAGTGTCAGGGCAAGGCCTAGGAGGAGCATAAGGGCCTCTGTAGGATCAGCATCAGGGGCTGGGATTGGGCCTGGAGCCGGGGCTAGGACTGGGGCTGTGGCTGGGGCTAGGGCTAGGGCTGGGCCTGGGGTTAGGGCTGGGGCTGGGGCTGGAGCTGGGGCTAGGGCTGGGGCTGGGGCTGGGGATGGGGCAAGGACAAGGGCTGGGGCTGGGGCTGAGGCTAAGGCTAGGGCTGGGGCTGGGGCTAGGGCTAGGGATGGGGCTAGGGATGGGGTTGGGGCTAGGTTTAGGGCTAGGCCCTTAGTCAGGAATAGTGTCAAGGCCTTAGTTAGAGTCACTGTCAGGGCCATAGATAGGGTCAGCATCAGAGCCTTCGTTAGTTATAATGTGGCACCGAGTTAGAAGTAGTGTCTGGGCCTTAGTGAGGGACAGTGTCAGGCCCTCGATTAGGACGAGCGTCAGAACCTTTTTTATGTATAATCGCAGGGCCAGAGTTAGGAGGAGAGTCAGGACTTTAGACAGTGACACTGTCAGAGCCGTAGTTAGGGACAGTATCACGGCCTTAGATAGTAGTAGTGTCAAGGCATGAGTTAAGGATAGTGTTAGGGCAAGGCCTAGGAGTAGCGTAAGGCCTTTGTAGGATGCATCAGAGGCTGGGGCTGGCGATGGGGCTGGGGCTGGGGCTGGGGCTAGGACTGGGGCTGTGCCTTGGGCTGGGGCTACGCTGGGGCTGGCGCTGGGGCTGGGGCCTTAGAAATAGTGTCAAGGGCTTAGTTAAGGACAGTGTCAGGGAAAGGCCTAGGAGGAGCATAAAGGCCTCTGTAGGATCAGGGGTCCTTAAGGCCTTAGTTAGGGTCACTGTCAGGGCCTTAGTTAGGGTTAGCATCAGAGCCTACGTTAGGTATAATGTCAGGTTATGAGTTAGAAGTAGTGTCAGGGCCTTTGTGAGGGACAGTGTCGGGGCCTCGTTTAGGACGACCGTCAGAGCTTTCTTTATGTATAATGGCAGGGCCAGAGTTAAGAGGCGATTCAGGCCCTTAGATAGGGACACTGTCAGGGCCTTAGTTAGGGACAGTACCACGGCCTGAGTTAGTAGTAGTGTCAAGGCCTGAGTTAAGGACAGTGTCAGGGCAAGGCCTAGTAGGAGCATAAGGGCCTTTGTAGGATAAGCATCAGAGGCTGGCGCTTGGGCTGGGGTTGGGGCTGGGACTGTGATTGACCTGGGGCTGGGGCTGGGGCTAGGGCTGTGGCTAGGGCTAGGGCTAGGTCAACGCCCTTAGTTGGGAATAGTGTGAAGGCCTTAGTTAGGGTTAGCATCAGAGCCTATGTTAGGTATAATGTCAGGGCATGAGTTACAAGTAGTGTCAGGGTCTTAGTGAGGGACAGTGTCGGGGCTTAGGTTAGGACGAGCGTCAGACGTTTTTTTATGTATAATGGCAGGGCCAGAGTTAGGAGGAGATTCAGGCCCTTAGATAGGGACACTGTCAGGGCCTTAGTTAGGGACAGTATCACGGCCTGAGTTAGTAGTAGTGTCAAGGCCTGAGTTAAGGACAGTGTCAGGGCAAGGCCTAGGAGGAGCATAAGGGGCTCTGTAGGATCAGCATCAGGGGCTAGGGTTGGGCCTGTGGCTGGAGCTAGGGCTGCGGCTGTGGCTGGGGCTGGGGCTAGGGCTGGGGCTGGGGCTGGGGCTAGGGCTGGGACTAGGGCTGGAGCTGGGGCTGGGGCTGAGGCAAGGTCAAGGGCTAGGGCTGGGGCTGAGGCTAAGGCTAGGGCTGGGGCTGGGGCTGGAGCTAGGGCAAGGAAAAAGGCTAGGGCTGGGGCTGAGGCTAAGGCTACGCCTGGGGCTGGGGCTAGAGCTTGGGCTGGTGCTGGGGCTAGGGCTGGGGCTGGGGCTGGGGCTGGGGCTGGGGCTAGGGCTGGGGCTGGGGCTGGAGCTGGGACTGAGGCTAAGGCTAGGGCTGGGGCTGGAGCTAGGGTTGGGGCTGGGGCTTGGGCTGGGGCTGAGCCTGGGACTGGGACTGGGCCTAGGGCTGGGGCTAGGGCTGGGGCTGGGGCTGGGGCTAGGTTTAGGGCTAGGCCCTTAGTTAGGAATAGGATCAAGGCCTTAATTAAGGACAGTGTCAGGGCAAGGCCTAGTAGGAGCATAAAGGCCTCTATAGGATCAGCATCAGGGGCTGGGGCTGCGGCTGGGGCTGGACCTGGGGCCTTAGTTAGAAATAGTTTCAAGGCCTTAATTACCACATTGTCAGGGGAAGGTCTAGGAGGATCATAAGGGCCTCTGTAGGATCAGCATCAGGGGCTGGGGTTGGGCCTGAAGCCGGGGCTAGGACTGGGGCTCTGGCTGGGGCTAGGGCTAGGGCTGGGGCTGGGACTGGGCCTAGGGCTGGGGCTAGGGCTGGGGCTGGGGCTGGGGCTAGGTTTAGGGCTAGGCCCTTAGTTAGGAATAGGGTCAAGGCCTTAATTAAGGACAGTGCCAGGGCAAGGCCTAGGAGGAGCATAAAGGCCTCTATAGGATCAGCATCAGGGGCTGGGGCTGCGGCTGGGGCTGGACCTGGGGCCTTAGTTAGAAATAGTTTCAAGGCCTTAATTACCACATTGTCAGGGGAAGGTCTAGGAGGATCATAAGGGCCTCTGTAGGATCAGCATCAGGGGCTGGGGTTGGGCCTGAAGCCGGGGCTAGGACTGGGGCTCTGGCTGGGGCTAGGGCTAGGGCTGGGCCTGGGGCTAGGGCTAGGGCTGGGGCTGGGGCTGGGGCTGGGGCTAGGGCTAGGCCCTTAGTTAGGAATAGTGTCAAGGCCTTAGTTAGGGTCACGGTCAGGGCCATAGTTAGGGTTAGCATCAGAGCCTTCGTTAGGTATAATGTGGCCCTGAGTTAGAATTAGTGTCAGGGCCTTAGTGAGGGACAGTGTCAGGCCCTCGATTAGGACGAGCGTCAGAGCCTTTTTTATGTATAATGGCAGGGCCACAGTTAGGAGGAGACTCAGGCCCTTAGTTAGGGACACTGTCAGGGCCGTAGTTAGTGACAGTATCACGGCCTGAGTTAGTAGTAGTGTCAAGGCCTGAGTGAAGGACAGTGTCAGGGCAAGGCCTAGGAGTAGCATAAGGGCCTTTGGAGGATAAGCATCAGAGGCTGGGGCTGGGGCGGGGGTTGGGGCTGGGGCTGGGGCTGGGGCTGGGGCTGGGACTGGAGGTAGGCCTGGGGCTAGGGCTGGGGCTGGCGCTGGGGCTGGGGCCTTACTTAGAAATAGTGTCAAGGCCTTAGTTAAGGACACTGTCAGGGAAGAGCCTAGGAGGAGCATAAGGGCCTCTGTAGGATCAGGGGTGGGGGCTGGGCCTGGGGCTGGGGCCGGGGCTGCGGCTAGGGCTAGGGCTAGGGCTACGCCCTTAGTTACGAAGAGTGTGAAGGCCTTAGTTAGGGTTAGCATCAGAGCCTACGTTAGGTATAATGTCAGGGCATGAGTTACAAGTACTGTCAGGGCCTTAGTGAGGGACACTGTCGGGGCTTCGGTTAGGACGAGCGTCAGAGCTTTTTTTATGTATAATGGCAGGGCCAGAGTTAGGAGGAGATTCAGGCCCTTACATAGGGACACTGTCAGGGCCTTAGTTAAGGACAGTATCACGGCCTGAGTTAGTAGTAGTGTCAAGGCCTGAGTTAAGGACAGTGTCAGGGCAAGGCCTAGGAGAAGCATAAGGGCCTCTGTAGGATAAGCATCAGAGGCTGGGGCTCGGTCTGGGGTTGGGTCTGGGACTGGGGCTGGGGCTGGGGCTGGTGCTGGGGCTGGGGTTGGGTTAGGCCCTTAGTTAGGAAGAGTGTCTAGGCCTTAGTTAGTGTCACTGTCAGGGCCTTAGTTAGGGTTAGCATCAGAGCTTTCGTTAGGTATAATGACAGGGCCTGAGGTAGAAGTAGTGTCAGGGCCTTAGTAAGGGACAGTCTCAGGGGCTCGGTTAGGACGAGCGTCAGAGCTTTTTTTATGAATAAATGGCAGGGCCAGAGTTAGGAGGACATTCAGTCCCGTAGACAGGGACACTGTCAGGGCCTTAGTTAGGGACAGTATCAAGGCCTGAGTTAGTAGTGTCAAGGCCTGAGTTAAGGACAGTGTGAGGGCAAGGCCTAGGAGAAGCATAAGGGCCTTTGTAGGATAAGCATCAGAGGCTGGGGCTCGGTCTGGGGTTGGGTCTGGGTCTGGGTCTGGGGCTGGGGCTGTGGCTGGGGTTGGGTTAGGCCCTTAGTTAGGAAGAGTGTCTAGGCCTTAGTTAGTGTCGCTGTCAGGGCCTTAGTTAGGTTTAGCATCAGAGCTTTCGTTAGGTATAATGACAGGGCCTGAGGTAGAAGTAGTGTCAGGGCCTTAGTAAGGGACAGTCTCAGGGGCTCGGTTAGGACGAGCGTCAGAGCTTTTTTTATGAATAAATGGCAGGGCCAGAGTTAGGAGGACATTCAGTCCCTTAGACAGGGACACTGTCAGGGCCTTAGTTAGGGACAGTATCACGGCCTGAGTTAGTAGTAGTGTCAAGGCCTGAGTTAAGGACAGTGTCAGGGAAAGGCCTAGGAGGAGCATAAGGGCCTCTGTAGGATCAGCATCAGAGGCTGGGGTTGGGCCTGAAGCCGGGGCTAGGACTGGGGCTCTGGCTGGGGCTGGGGCTAGGGCTGGGCCTGGGGCTAGGGCTGGGGCTGGGGCTGGGGCTCGGGCTAGGGCTAGGCCCTTAGTTAGGAATAGTGTCAAGGCCTTAGTTAGGGTCACTGTCAGGGCCATAGTTAGGGTTAGCATCAGAGCCTTCGTTAGGTATAACGTGGCTCTGAGTTAGAATTAGTGTCAGGGCCTTAGTGAGGGACAGTGTCAGGCCCTCAATTAGGATGAGCGTCAGAGCCTTTTTTATGTATAATGGCAGGGCCACAGTTAGGAGGAGAGTCAGGCCCTTAGTTAGGGACACTGTCAGAGCCGTACTTAGGGACAGTATCACGGCCTGAGCTAGGAGTAGTGTCAAAGCCTGACTTAAAGGAAGTGTCAGGGCAAGGCCTAGGAGTAGCATAAGGGCCTTTGGAGGATAATCATCAGAGGCTGGGGCTGGGGCTAGGGTTGGGGCTGGGGCTGGGGCTGCGACTGGAGGTAGGCCTGGGGCTAGGGCTGGGGCTGGGCCTGGGGCTGGGGCTGCGCTGGGGCTGGCGCTGGGGCTGGGGCCTTAGTAAGAAATAGTGTCAAGGCCTTAGTTAAGGACACTGTCAGGGAAAAGCCTAGGAGAAGCATAAGGGCCTCTGTAGGATCAGGGGTGGGGGCTGGGCCTGGGGCTGGGCCTGGGGCTGCGGCTAGGGCTAGGGCTATGGCTACGCCCTTAGTTACGAAGAGTGTGAAGGCCTTAGTTAGGGTTAGCATCAGAGCCTACGTTAGGTATAATGTCAGGGCATGAGTTACAAGTACTGTCAGGGCCTTAGTGAGGGACACTGTCGGGGCTTCGGTTAGGACGAGCGTCAGAGCTTTTTTTATGTATAAAGGCAGGGCCAGAGTTAGGAGGAGATTCAGGCCCTTACATAGGGACACTGTCAGGGCCTTAGTTAGGGACAGTATCACGGCCTGAGTTAGTAGTAGTGTCAAGGCCTGAGTTAAGGACAGTGTCAGGGCAAGGCCTAGGAGAAGCATAAGGGCCTCTGTAGGATAAGCATCAGAGGCTGGGGCTCGGTCTGGGGTTGGGTCTGGGACTGGGGCTGGGGCTGGGGCTGGGGCTGGGGCTGGGGTTGGGTTAGGCCCTTAGTTAGGAAGAGTGTCTAGGCCTTAGTTAGTGTCACTGTCAGGGCCTTAGTTAGGGTTAGCATCAGAGCTTTCGTTAGGTATAATGACAGGGCCTGAGGTAGAAGTAGTGTCAGGGCCTTAGTAAGGGACAGTCTCAGGGACTCGGTTAGGACGAGCGTCAGAGCTTTTTTTATGAATAAATGGCAGGGCCAGAGTTAGGAGGACATTCAGTCCCTTAGACAGGGACAGTGTCAGGGCTTAGTTAGGGACAGTATCACGGCCTGAGTTAGTAGTAGTGTCAAGGCCTGAGTTAAGGACAGTGTCAGGGCAAGGCCTAGGAGGAGCATAAGGGCCTCAGTAGGATCAGCATCAGAGGCTGGGGTTGGGGCTGGGGCTGGGGCTAGGGCTGGGCCTGGGGCTGGGGCTAAGGCTAGGGCTGGGGCTGCGGCTGGGGCTGGGGCTGGACCTGGGACTGAGGCTAAGGCTAGGGCTGGGGCTAGGTTTGGGGCTGGGGCTGGGGCTGGGGCTGAGGCTGGGACTGGGACTGGGCCTAGGGCTGGGGCTAGGGCTGGGGCTGGGGCTGGGGCTAGGTTTAGGTCTAGGCCCTTAGTTAGGAATAGGGTCAAGGCCTTATTTAAGGACAGTGTCAGGGCAATGCCTAGGAGGAGCATAAAGGCCTCTATAGGATCAGCATCAGGGGCTGGGGCTGCGGCTGGGGCTGGACCTGGGGCCTTAGTTAGAAATAGTTTCAAGGCCTTAATTACCACATTGTCAGGGGAAGGTCTAGGAGGATCATAAGGGCCTCTATAGGATCAGCATCAGGGGCTAGGGCTGGGGCTGGTGCTAGGGCTGGGGTTGGGGCTATGGCTGGGACTGCGGCTGCGGCTGGGGCTAGGCCTGGGGCGGGGGCTTGGGCTAGGGCTGGAGCTGGGGCTAGGGGTCTGGCTAGGACTGGGGCCTTATTTAGGAATGGTGTCAAACACTTAGTGTCACTGTCAGGGCCTTAGTTAGGTTTATCACCAGAGCTTTCGTTAGGTATAATGACAGGGCCTGAGTTAGTAGTAGTGTCAAGGCCTGAGTTAAGGACAGTGTCAGGGCAAGGCCTAGGAGGAGCATAAGGGCCTCTGTAGGATCAGCATCAGGGGCTGTGTTTGGGCCTGAAGCCAGGGCTAGGACTGGGGCTGTGGCTGGGGCTGGGGCTAGGGCTGGGCCTGGGGCTAGGGCTGGGGCTGGGGCTGGGGCTAGGGCTAGGCCCTAAGTTAGGAATAGTGTCAAGGCCTTAGTTAGGGTCACTGTCAGGGCCATAGTTAGGGTTAGCATCAGAGCCTTCGTTAGGTATAATGTGGCCCTGAGTTAGAATTAGTGTCAGGGCCTTAGTGAGGGACAGTGTCAGGCCCTCGATTAGGACGAGCGTCAGAGCCTTTTTTATGTATAATGGCAGGGCCACAGTTAGGAGGAGACTCAGGCCCTTAGTTAGGGACACTGTCAGAGCCGTACTTAGGGACAGTATCACGGCCTGAGCTAGGAGTAGTGTCAAGGCCTGAGTTAAGGACAGTGTGAGGGCAAGGCCTAGGAGAAGCATAAGGGCCTTTGGAGGATAAGCATCAGAGGCTGGGGCTGGGGCTGGGGCTGGGACTGGAAGAAGGCCTGGGGCTAGAGCTGGGGCTGGGCCTGGGGCTGGGGCTGCGCTGGGGCTGGCGCTGGGGCTGGGGCCTTAGTTAGAAATAGTGTCAAGGCCTTAGTTAAGGACACTGTCAGGGAAAAGCCTAGGAGGAGCATAAGGGCCTCTGTAGTATCAGGGGTGGGGGCTGGGCCTGGGGCTGTGGCTGGGGCTGCGGCTAGGACTAGGGCTACGGCTATGCCCTTAGTTAGGAAGAGTGTGAAGGCCTTAGTTAGGGTTAGCATCAGAGCCTACGTTAGGTATAATGTCAGGGCATGAGTTACAAGTACTGTCAGGGCCTTAGTGAGGGACACTGTCGGGGCTTCGGTTAGGACGAGCGTCAGAGCTTTTTTTATGTATAATGGCAGGGCCAGAGTTAGGAGGAGATTCAGGCCCTTAGATAGGGACACTGTCAGGGCCTTAGTTAGGGACAGTATCACGGCCTGAGTTAGTAGTAGTGTCAAGGCCTGAGTTAAGGACAGTGTCAGGGCAAGGCCTAGGAGGAGCATATGGGCCTCTGTAGGATCAGCATCAGGGGCTGGGGTTGGGCCTGAAGCCGGGGCTAGGACTGGGGCTCTGGCTGGGGCTAGGGCTAGGGCTGGGCCTGGGGCTAGGGCTGGGGCTGGGGCTGGGGCTCGGGCTAGGGCTAGGCCCTTAGTTAGGAATAGTGTCAAGGCCTTAGTTAGGGTCACTGTCAGGGCCATAGTTAGGGTTAGCATCAGAGCCTTCGTTAGGTATAACGTGGCTCTGAGTTAGAATTAGTGTCAGGGCCTTAGTGAGGGACAGTGTCAGGCCCTCGATTAGGATGAGCGTCAGAGCCTTTTTTATGTATAATGGCAGGGCCACAGTTAGGAGGAGAGTCAGGCCCTTAGTTAGGGACACTGTCAGAGCCGTACTTAGGGACAGTATCACGGCCTGAGCTAGGAGTAGTGTCAAAGCCTGACTTAAAGGAAGTGTCAGGGCAAGGCCTAGGAGTAGCATAAGGGCCTTTGGAGGATAATCATCAGAGGCTGGGGCTGGGGCTAGGGCTGGGTCTGGGGCTGGGGCTGGGGCTGGGGCTGCGACTGGAGGTAGGCCTGGGGCTAGGGCTGGGGCTGGGCCTGGGGCTGGGGCTGCGCTGGGGCTGGCGCTGGGGCTGGGGCCTTAGTAAGAAATAGTGTCAAGGCCTTAGTTAAGGACACTGTCAGGGAAAAGCCTAGGAGAAGCATAAGGGCCTCTGTAGGATCAGCGGTGGGGGCTGGGCCTGAGGCTGGGCCTGGGGCTGGGCCTGGGGCTGCGGCTAGGGCTAGGGCTACGGCTACGCCCTTAGTTACGAAGAGTGTGAAGGCCTTAGTTAGGGTTAGCATCAGAGCCTACGTTAGGTATAATGTCAGGGCATGAGTTACAAGTACTGTCAGGGCCTTAGTGAGGGACACTGTCGGGGCTTCGGTTAGGACGAGCGTCAGAGCTTTTTTTATGTATAATGGCAGGGCCAGAGTTAGGAGGAGATTCAGGCCCTTACATAGGGACACTGTCAGGGCCTTAGTTAGGGACAGTATCACGGCCTGAGTTAGTAGTAGTGTCAAGGCCTGAGTTAAGGACAGTGTCAGGGCAAGGCCTAGGAGAAGCATAAGGGCCTTTGTAGGATAAGCATCAGAGGCTGGGGCTCGGTCTGGGGTTGGGTCTGGGGCTGGTGCTGGGGCTGGGGTTGGGTTAGGCCCTTAGTTAGGAAGAGTGTCTAGGCCTTAGTTAGTGTCACTGTCAGGGCCTTAGTTAGGGTTAGCATCAGAGCTTTCGTTAGGTATAATGACAGGGCCTGAGGTAGAAGTAGTGTCAGGGCCTTAGTAAGGGACAGTCTCAGGGGCTCGGTTAGGACGAGCGTCAGAGCTTTTTTTATGAATAAATGGCAGGGCCAGAGTTAGGAGGACATTCAGTCCCTTAGACAGGGACACTGTCAGGGCCTTAGTTAGGGACAGTATCACGGCCTGAGTTAGTAGTAGTGTCAAGGCCTGAGTTAAGGACAGTGTCAGGGCAAGGCCTAGGAGGAGCATAAGGGCCTCTGTAGGATCAGCATCAGAGGCTGGGGTTGGGCCTGGGGCTGGGGCTAGGGCTGGGGCTGGGGCTGGGGCTAGGGCTGGGGCTGGGGCTGGGGCTGGGCCTGGGGCTGGGGCTGGGGCTGGACCTGGCACTGAGGCTACACCTAGGGCTGGGGCTGGGGCTTGGGTTGGGGCTGGGGCTGGGGCTGGGGCTGAGGCTGGGACTGGGACTGGGCCTAGGGCTGGGGCTAGGGCTGGGGCTGGGGCTGGGGCTAAGTTTAGGGCTAGGCCCTTAGTTAGGAATAGGGTCAAGGCCTTACTTAAGGACAGTGTCAGGGCAAGGCCTAGGAGGAGCATAAAGGCCTCTATAGGATCAGCATCAGGGGCTGGGGCTGCGGCTGGGGCTGGACCTGGGGCCTTAGTTAGAAATAGTTTCAAGGCCTTAATTACCACATTGTCAGGGGAAGGTCTAGGAGGATCATAAGGGCCTCTATAGGATCAGCATCAGGGGCTAGGGCTGGGGCTGGTGCTAGGGCTGGGGTTGGGGCTAGGGCTGGGACTGCGGCTGCGGCTGGGGCTAGGCCTGGGGCGGGGGCTTGGGCTAGGGCTGGAGCTGGGGCTAGGGGTCTGGCTAGGACTGGGACCTTAGTTAGGAATGGTGTCAAACAGTTAGTGTCACTGTCAGGGCCTTAGTTAGGTTTATCATCAGAGCTTTCGTTAGGTATAATGACAGGGCCTGAGTTAGTAGTAGTGTCAAGGCCTGAGTTAAGGACAGTGTCAGGGCAAGGCCTAGGCGGAGCATAAGGGCCTCTGTAGGATCAGCATCAGAGGCTGGGGTTGGGCCTGAAGCCGGGGCTAGGACTAGGGCTCTGGCTGGGGCTGGGGCTAGGGCTGGGCCTGGGGCTAGGGCTGGGGCTGGGGCTGGGGCTCGGGCTAGGGCTAGGCCCTTAGTTAGGAATAGTGTCAAGGCCTTAGTTAGGGTCACTGTCAGGGCCATAGTTAGGGTTAGCATCAGAGCCTTCGTTAGGTATAACGTGGCTCTGAGTTAGAATTAGTGTCAGGGCCTTAGTGAGGGACAGTGTCAGGCCCTCGATTAGGACGAGCGTCAGAGCCTTTTTTATGTATAATGGCAGGGCCACAGTTAGGAGGAGAGTCAGGCCCTTAGTTAGGGACACTGTCAGAGCCGTACTTAGGGACAGTATCACGGCCTGAGCTAGGAGTAGTGTCAAAGCCTGACTTAAAGGAAGTGTCAGGGCAAGGCCTAGGAGTAGCATAAGGGCCTTTGGAGGATAATTATCAGAGGCTGGGGCTAGGGCTGGGGCTGGGGCTGGGGCTGGCGCTGCTTCCCAGACGCAAGAATACCTGGAAGTTGCATAATATGTTTTTATAGTAATTCTTACAGTAATGTCGATTTATTGTAAATCTTAAGGTTTCTCTTTTCACTACTGTTCACGTTGTAGTGACTCGCACAACCGAAAGAGCCTCAATTCACTAAATGTTCTCCTTGCCCCAATAGCGAAATCTGCCCATCTGGTCGACCTTGCCGCCGCAAACGCCAAGTGACGTGCAACTGGTGTGAACTTCAACGGGAAGTATCCAGATGGCACACGAGCGAAGGCGCACCGCCACACCGCTGACACCCGTCCTCGAAACAGGACACCGTCGTTGCCATTTCTTGCTCTGGGGGGGTCCTGCCCTCCGCACGCGCGTCTCTAGGCCGTTCACTGTCTGCAGAGCTTCTTCAGGGAAGCTAACGACAACCGCGCCCTTGCAGGACCGCGTTCAGGCTCGTGTCTCCTCCCGACTCTCACGTATGCCCCAGGCGTTCCCCGTTTCCCAGAGAGAAACGTCTACCACTTAGGACCACCGAAGCCTAGGAGGAACTGCCGCCCCTCCACGAGCGCCCTACACGCTTGCCCTCGACACACCGCGGTGAGCGGACCTGAACAGGTTCGAAACGCAAGCGCCACGCTGACGAGGCTACCAGGAAGTTGGGACGGGAGCTCCCTGCATAGACGCCCGTTTAAGCTGCCGGGTGGATGCGGTCTGTTGACAGGCATCCCATGCCCCTGCCTCGGTGCAAGTTGCGCCCCCGGGACCGCCTCGCCTGGGACCCGGAGCAACCGAAGTGGCCCCTGTTGCGCAGCCAGACCGCCACGACTGCACCGGCATGACCCGGGCCCCCAAGGCGGCGAGGACGCACCGACGCATCGTGACACACGGAGTACGACGTCGGGCACGGACGTCCTCTCCTGGTCACGCGTAGCAGGACGTCGGGTGGGGGGGAGTCTCCGCGGGCCAAGGGACACCAGGGAGTGCTGGTCGACCGGCGCAGACCTCCCCCTAACCCGCCCAAGGAGCTCAGCGGCGGCCCCACAACACACGGCTCTCCACATTCAATCTCCGGGGAGAGCAGGCATCGCCCACCGCTCCGCACCACCGCGACGGTCGCCGCCAGCGTCGCCGGCCTCCCGGAACTCTGGCCCGCGCCTGGCGGGCGAATCACATCCCTCGCCAAGTTCGCCAAAGCTCAGGAGGGAAGGGACAATATAAAAGCGGCCGCCAGGTGGCTCCCGACAACGGGCTTGAACGTCCGCGGGATGGATTCTGATCGCTGGACGGCGGCGGATCACCTCCGACCGCCCAAATGCTCGCGTTCGTCTCCGGGCGTCCGCCTAGGAGCTACCTGCCTGCCAGTTCGGCTCGGCATGGCACGACGCGACCCCAGCAGCGGACGGGGCTGGGAAGATTTGGGCAGGAGGCTGACGCGAAGGAGATGCGCTCCTCACGGTAATGTAGAGAATTCTGCAGTCAGAAGCCTGACTCGGAAGACTTGGGTTGCCTCAGTGCCCAGCCTCTTACCTCCGGATCAGGAGACCAGAGCAATTCACTTGCTTTCTCCAATTCTCTCTGCCCACCCTACACCCGTGCAGCTCTTCTCTCCATGAGCCTAGAGCTGCTTTCCCAAGCAAGACAAGCCCATGCCATTGCAGGTAGGAGCCAAGGAGACAACTGAACATTTGCATCTGGACCCATTAGAGAAATTTTATGTATGCAACACAGGAAGATACAAGACTGAGAGGGTCTGATAACTTTAGCACCACATGGCCATGGCTTTCATGCAACAGTGACGCACGCTCGGCAAGTCCAGGGGTGTCAGGAAAAAGAAACAAACACACGTGCGCGCACACACACACACGCACACACACACACACACACACACACACACACACACCCGTGTCTAATAGGAACACTTACCAGGGCTGCCAATGGTGGGATCAGAAAGCCCATTGTTCCCACTTCTGGGGTTCCCTGGGCTAGAACCCCAGCTCATTCAGGCAGGTCCTGGTTGTTTTACTGATGTCTCTGTGTGGGAGTGAGGTCCTGGAGCTCTCCAGACTGTCATTTGCTGTCCAGCGCTCGACATTTTCTTCTGTGTACTATGGCCCTTCTCCTCCATACACAGTCACAATTAAGAAAATAAGAATCTGCAGACATTGCATTCAACTTCCTAATTGGAATGAAGCTTAAGAACACAAAGGAAAACACTTATGTGAATAACTTTGCTAAGGAACTTACGTTTATCTTTTGGAAGCTGTCAAAATGTTTAGGAGTAGTCTGTAAAAAGTTAAGCTTTTTAAATCAGGAAAAATAAATGATTCTTTATTGCTCCCTCTCACCAAACCCCCGCTCACCACAGCACCTATGACACAGGACTCACCTGATGAAACGCCTGCTCCCCACTGGCCTAGAGATTTCTGTCCTGAGTCATTCTCTAGCCCCTGTGTTCACCGCATTCCTAAGTCCACCGCAGCCAGTAGCATGATGAAGGAGGCCACGGAGCCCAAGGGATGACCTTTAAAAGAAGAGAAGGAAAATACCTCTCCCGTCCTCTGTGAGGTCACAGCCTTAATGGAGGCTGGAAGAAGTGAAAGTAAATGTCGGGAAAGAGAGTGTTTCTACATTGGTCCCTGACCTGCTGTATCCTTAAAGACAGGGTGGTGCACGTAACTGGAGTTAATATTTCCTGGGTGCACTTAGAAGATCCGGACCCAAAGTAGAAACCTGACCATTTGGCAAAAGACGGATCAATTCAGGAATCAAACTAAGTTTTTTTTTGTTTTTTGGTTTTTTCTCACCTGTTGTTTCATCATCAGGAACTCTGCCACCACCTGCCCTCCCCTGCATCCTTGGGCAGGGCCAATCCGAAAATCAAGCAGATAAATCTGAGGAAAGAGAAAGCAGCCATGAGAACCCAGGCTTTCAAAGTATTGTTAGATACACCAGACATGAATCGCCAACCACTCAGCTGGGGGTGACCCCTGCCAGCTTACCCACAGGCATGCGCAGACAGAAGGAACGATTTTTCCTCCCATGGTCAAGAGCAAGGCTGCATTGGCTCCTCGGCATGTAGGGAGTACATAATATCTCCATTTGGCAGGAAACAATGCAAATGATCGGGTGTTACACTTTGATTCGACTTACTGTTCACAGTTATTGTTTTATTAAGATTCAGTTCCTAGGATTAACATTAATTCCCAGGTAACCCTTACCATGGTCTCCTGGAGAGTCTTGTCTCCACAGCAAGGACACCTCTTCCAAAATTCTTATTTAATAATTCTTGGTGAAAGGAACCGTCATTTGTTCTCCAACACCCATTCCAGGTCTTTAGCACCCCACCTTCCCTGTGGCCCACCCCGCTCCCCCGGATGCAATTGTCCTCAGTCACCTTGGTTCCTCCCCACGTGGGAATCAGCAACATCAGAGCCTCCACCCTAGCTCTGCCCTCCATGGCCTTGGACCTGTGGCCAGGAGATTTTCTATCCATTTAATGGAGGATGGAACAATCTGAGGACCCATGTCATTTGACATTACATGTCAAACTCTGACCTGAGCGTCAGTGAAAATGTAATTGATTAAACAGAGCTCCTGGATATGGTGTTGGAAACCTAAAGAAGACCTAAAACTTAATCAGAAGGCTATGACCAGTGAGGGTTTACCAGGCAGAAAATCTGTGTGAATTCAGCAAAGGAACATCACCTGTGAAAGTAACTAGTATGCGGAGATTTTGAATGAAGACCATCACGGAGGGCGCCGCCTAGAATTCCCATGTAGAGAAATGACTGAATGAGTAGTATGTGAGTAATTTTTAACAGCCTCTCTTTCCTTGTCAACAGCAGGGATTTCATGCTGGAGAAGCGCTCACAGAATGCGATGAACATGAGGACATTCCGCGTACAGCAACCTTAACTCCACGTGTGTTGCACTTTCAGCCCGAATGCGAGAGACCTAAGCTAATTATACGAGAGGGAAATCATGCAGAACTCAGAAGGTGGAAGGCATTTAGTCACCCTCCAACCTTAGACAACATGAGAGAGTGCACCCTGGAGTGACTCTTGCAAATGTCCTGAACGTGTGAAAAAATTCGGCTGAAGCCTCGCATGTATACACCAACGGCTCGCACTGGAGGAGACGAACCTTATAAAGGTACTGCAGCCAGAGAGCTGACATTTATTCACACCAATAAACTCAAACAGGGGAGAAGCCCTATGCTTGGAACGACTGTGGAGGAGCTTTCGGTGACCATGCAACCCTTCAATATCATGAGCACATTCACACAGGAGAGAAACCACAATGAATGCCATTTATGTGAGAAAGCACTTAGCCAAAGCCATAACCTTAGTCATGGGTGAGAATTCACACTGATGAGAAACCCTACAAATGCAACGGATGTGGAAAAACCTTTAAACGCAGCTCTCACGCTTATACGCACTAGAAAACTCACAGGAGACACACCCTATGTCTGGAGTCCATGTGGTGCAGCCTTTACCCAGAGCTCCCACTTTTATAAACACCCGAGAATTCAAACCGAGTAGAAACCCTGTGCCTCTAATCAGTGATATTGAGCCTTCAGCCAGAAATTATCCCTTTTAACTCGCCAGGAAAGTCATGTGGAGAGAAACCCTGAGCCTGGAATCATGGTGGAAGAGCCTTCAGGTGGAGCTCCAGCCTCAGAATACACAGAGAACTCAGAGTGGGCTGCATCCCTGACACAGTAGAGAAGACAGCCCAAGGTTTACTACAAGGAGAGCCCTCTTGGGGTACACCATCGAATCACTGCTGGAGAAGAAATCGGATGAAATGGATGCTAGAGTTCCATTAGTCATGGACTCATGAGACATGACAGGGTTCACACTGAAAAAATAGTCTCAGTGTAATGAAGGAAGGACATTCTTCAGTGATTCCTTATTCCTGACTGAACAAGAAAGTGCTCACACTGAGGAGATGCCCATTCTAAAGAGGATGTGGAAAATCTTTCACTTGCTATTCACATCAGAAAACCCATACTGGGAAAATAGTCTATAAAGAATGTGTTAGCATGCAAGTGAGTCAATAATTAAGTCCTTCAGCCATTGTCTCCTTTTTGAATATACCATATAAATATGTTGAGAGTGAAGGGTTTTGAGAAGTGCTGAAAGCCATACTCAGGATCAAGTAAGGAGAAACGAAGCCAGCCTGCTTCAGTAGATCAGTATTTGCAAATATATAAGCACTACTGAGTGAGTATGTGTCATTCAACAGGATGAAAGATTGTGATGAGTAAGCATGGGCCCGTTTTCTGTTAATACTCTGTCACTGTTGATCAATTAGATACATTCTTTCTTTATAACATTATCATCATAGCTACACAGACTGGGATCAATCGGAAAACAACGATGAATGTTAACTGAAAATGTACAATATAGTATGATACGTGTTTACACTTCCATTAGCGTCCAAATATTTGTATACACGTTCGGGATGAATGCCTTCAAGGATAAATACACACATACTTTGTGATTAACCTCTGCTGCTTCAATTAATTCTATTACTTAACTTTCATTTACTATTTCCCATATGACTTTTTAAAAACATGTACATTAATTATATTTAAAGAAAGGTGAGTAATTGTGGGTTCATGGACAGGAAGAACTCAAGAATTCAGAGTCAGAGGTGGTTTAATGCCTACTTAGCATTTTGTAGCCCAGGGTTTCTTTGTTTTTTTTTTTTTTTCTTCTTTTTTTTTTTTTTTTTTTTTTTTTTTTGTCCAAGAAGAACAGATAGATATCTTCAGGACTGAGAATGTGAAAGATCTTTGAAGACATAAAAAGAGTTCTACTTTAAGAATATATTAGAACGATAAGGGGTGGCATATACTAAATCATATAAACACAAAGGAGATCCCGCAGAGAGCCATTGGTGAGTCTACCTTTAAAGCTTTACTCTTTGATGTCGAAAAATGGTACTAAAAAACGTTCTGGGAGAAAGATCACCATAGAGACAGTGTCTATTTTGTCAATTAAACCTTCAAGAAGGCTAGCTAGAGAGAGCGCACAGGCTGCATGATGAGTTCTGGCCCTTTTTCAGTTCCCTTTCCTCTTCTTTGTTGGCCAAAACATTCGTTGTAGCCCTCGGGCCCACGGAAGTCTAATGGGTTGAGAAATGGTATCCTAGGGCCTGTAAAGGCCATCATGGGGACTTTCCTAGCATTCTAGAGGTTAAGACCTCACCTTCCAATGCAGGGAGGGCGGGTTCAATCCCTGGTCGGGGAGCTAAGATCTCACATGGCTTGCAACCAAAACACCACAACATAAAACAGTAACAATATTGTAACAAATTCAATAAAAGTCTTTTAACATGGTCCACATCAAAAAAAAAAAATCTTAAACAAATATTTTTTTTAAACCCATGACGTTAGCTGCGACATTACTGTGTGTACGTGCATCTGAGTGCACACACACACACACACACCCATGCAAGGGAGGGACACTGTAACAACTATCTGATCATAAAGGGAAAATATGATTCAGGAATTATTAGCATAAAGGATTCATGCAGGAGAAAAATAAGCTAAATCACCTTGTTCATTCATTTATAAATTTTTCAATTATGAAATATTTAATGAGAACTTCCAACATTTCGGAACCTGGATTGTTACGTTGATTCAACTGTAAATAACACAATGCCTTTCTCTTCATAGAACTCTCTATTCTAAGGCAGGTAATAAGAATAAATTGCAAACTAATATTTCTGACATTAAGAAAAATAGACACGTTCATACATTGTACAGTTACCAAATGTCACTACTAGTCTACAATAGAAAGTTGGCTGTACCTAAAACAAAATTGACATTTAAAGCAGTCTCAGTTCTGGAATTTTGAAAAGTAATATATGTTTAGAAAGACTGGTTAGTAAAAGTATTTTACAAAATCCTCCATTTTGGAAAACTTTGTCTGCATGAATTGGGGAGAGCAAAGCTAGATTTCCTGTCTTAAGATGAAGGTTTGCTCTTCTCTATATTGCAAAACAAGTACTTTAAAGTTTGTTAGCATTCAAACCTATACGTTTGAAAATTAGTAACGAGTTTTCTTTTTTTTTTCCTGTACGCGGGCCTCTCACTGTTGTGGCCTCTCCCGTTGCGGAGCACAGGCTCCAGACACGCAGGTTCAGCGGCCATGGCTCACGGGCCCAGCTGCTCCACGGCACGTGAGATCCTCCCGGACCAGGGCACGAACCCGTGTCCCCTGCATCGGCAGGGGGACTCTCAGCCACGGCGCCACAGGGGAAGCCCGGTAACGATTATTATAAGGATAATAATTCCATTGTACGTGCCTGTTAAAATTCCTTCCATCATCCATTTTATTCAAAATTCAAGGGGTTACCCCTTTAAAGGATAACAGACAAGAGGATTGCTATCTTGCTCTTTATATTGGGCTCTTGAATTCTTTCTAATTTTTTTGAGAACCCAAAGCAATCCAAAAGAACGCATTTACCATAAAATCCAGAATTTCCCGGTGTGTCCTTTAGTGTATAGAGTCCCAATGCGATTATATACACTATTGGTAAATTCGAAATTAAATATATTCCTAAATACAAAATAAAAATCTAAAAATGCACTTACTTATATGTTTCATTATGCAATAATGCCCTTTTAAGAAAGAAATGGCTTCCCAGACGCAAGAATACCTGGAAGTTGCATAATATGTTTTTATAGTAATTCTTACAGTAATGTCGATTTATTGTAAATCTTAAGGTTTCTCTTTTCACTACTGTTCACGTTGTAGTGACTCGCACAACCGAAAGAGCCTCAATTCACTAAATGTTCTCCTTGCCCCAATAGCGAAATCTGCCCATCTGGTCGACCTTGCCGCCGCAAACGCCAAGTGACGTGCAACTGGTGTGAACTTCAACGGGAAGTATCCAGATGGCACACGAGCGAAGGCGCACCGCCACACCGCTGACACCCGTCCTCGAAACAGGACACCGTCGTTGCCATTTCTTGCTCTGGGGGGTCCTGCCCTCCGCACGCGCGTCTCTAGGCCGTTCACTGTCTGCAGAGCTTCTTCAGGGAAGCTAAGGACAACCACGCCCTTGCAGGACCGCGTTCAGGCTCGTGTCTCCTCCCGACTCTCACGTATGCCCCAGGCGTTCCCTGTTTCCCAAAGAGAAACGTCTACCACTTAGGACCACCGAAGCCTAGGAGGAACTGCCGCCCCTCCACGAGCGCCCTACACGCTTGCCCTCGACACACCGCGGTGAGCGGACCTGAACAGGTTCGAAACGCAAGCGCCACGCTGACGAGGCTACCAGGAAGTTGGGACGGGAGCTCCCTGCATAGACGCCCGTTTAAGCTGCCGGGTGGATGCGGTCTGTTGACAGGCATCCCATGCCCCTGCCTCGGTGCAAGTTGCGCCCCCGGGACCGCCTCGCCTGGGACCCGGAGCAACTGAAGTGGCCCCTGTTGCGCAGCCAGACCGCCACGACTGCACCGGCATGACCCGGGCCCCCAAGGCGGCGAGGACGCACCGACGCATCGTGACACACGGAGTACGACGTCGGGCACGGACGTCCTCTCCTGGTCACGCGTAGCAGGACGTCGGGTGGGGTGGAGTCTCCGCGGGCCAAGGGACACCAGGGAGTGCTGGTCGACCGGCGCAGACCTCCCCCTAACCCGCCCAAGGAGCTCAGCGGCGGCCCCACAACACACGGCTCTCCACATTCAATCTCCGGGGAGAGCAGGCATCGCCCACCGCTCCGCACCACCGCGACGGTCGCCGCCAGCGTCGCCGGCCTCCCGGAACTCTGGCCCGCGCCTGGCGGGCGAATCACATCCCTCGCCAAGTTCGCCAAAGCTCAGGAGGGAAGGGACAATATAAAAGCGGCCGCCAGGTGGCTCCCGACAACGGGCTTGAACGTCCGCGGGATGGATTCTGATCGCTGGACGGCGGCGGATCACCTCCGACCGCCCAAATGCTCGCGTTCGTCTCCGGGCGTCCGCCTAGGAGCTACCTGCCTGCCAGTTCGGCTCGGCATGGCACGACGCGACCCCAGCAGCGGACGGGGCTGGGAAGATTTGGGCAGGAGGCTGACGCGAAGGAGATGCGCTCCTCACGGTAATGTAGAGAATTCTGCAGTCAGAAGCCTGACTCGGAAGACTTGGGTTGCCTCAGTGCCCAGCCTCTTACCTCCGGATCAGGAGACCAGAGCAATTCACTTGCTTTCTCCAATTCTCTCTGCCCACCCTACACCCGTGCAGCTCTTCTCTCCATGAGCCTAGAGCTGCTTTCCCAAGCAAGACAAGCCCATGCCATTGCAGGTAGGAGCCAAGGAGACAACTGAACATTTGCATCTGGACCCATTAGAGAAATTTTATGTATGCAACACAGGAAGATACAAGACTGAGAGGGTCTGATAACTTTAGCACCACATGGCCATGGCTTTCATGCAACAGTGACGCACGCTCGGCAAGTCCAGGGGTGTCAGGAAAAAGAAACAAACACACGTGCGCGCACACACACACACGCACACACACACACACACACACACACCCGTGTCTAATAGGAACACTTACCAGGGCTGCCAATGGTGGGATCAGAAAGCCCATTGTTCCCACTTCTGGGGTTCCCTGGGCTAGAACCCCAGCTCATTCAGGCAGGTCCTGGTTGTTTTACTGATGTCTCTGTGTGGGAGTGAGGTCCTGGAGCTCTCCAGACTGTCATTTGCTGTCCAGCGCTCGACATTTTCTTCTGTGTACTATGGCCCTTCTCCTCCATACACAGTCACAATTAAGAAAATAAGAATCTGCAGACATTGCATTCAACTTCCTAATTGGAATGAAGCTTAAGAACACAAAGGAAAACACTTATGTGAATAACTTTGCTAAGGAACTTACGTTTATCTTTTGGAAGCTGTCAAAATGTTTAGGAGTAGTCTGTAAAAAGTTAAGCTTTTTAAATCAGGAAAAATAAATGATTCTTTATTGCTCCCTCTCACCAAACCCCCGCTCACCACAGCACCTATGACACAGGACTCACCTGATGAAACGCCTGCTCCCCACTGGCCTAGAGATTTCTGTCCTGAGTCATTCTCTAGCCCCTGTGTTCACCGCATTCCTAAGTCCACCGCAGCCAGTAGCATGATGAAGGAGGCCACGGAGCCCAAGGGATGACCTTTAAAAGAAGAGAAGGAAAATACCTCTCCCGTCCTCTGTGAGGTCACAGCCTTAATGGAGGCTGGAAGAAGTGAAAGTAAATGTCGGGAAAGAGAGTGTTTCTACATTGGTCCCTGACCTGCTGTATCCTTAAAGACAGGGTGGTGCACGTAACTGGAGTTAATATTTCCTGGGTGCACTTAGAAGATCCGGACCCAAAGTAGAAACCTGACCATTTGGCAAAAGACGGATCAATTCAGGAATCAAACTAAGTTTTTTTTTGTTTTTTGGTTTTTTCTCACCTGTTGTTTCATCATCAGGAACTCTGCCACCACCTGCCCTCCCCTGCATCCTTGGGCAGGGCCAATCCGAAAATCAAGCAGATAAATCTGAGGAAAGAGAAAGCAGCCATGAGAACCCAGGCTTTCAAAGTATTGTTAGATACACCAGACATGAATCGCCAACCACTCAGCTGGGGGTGACCCCTGCCAGCTTACCCACAGGCATGCGCAGACAGAAGGAACGATTTTTCCTCCCATGGTCAAGAGCAAGGCTGCATTGGCTCCTCGGCATGTAGGGAGTACATAATATCTCCATTTGGCAGGAAACAATGCAAATGATCGGGTGTTACACTTTGATTCGACTTACTGTTCACAGTTATTGTTTTATTAAGATTCAGTTCCTAGGATTAACATTAATTCCCAGGTAACCCTTACCATGGTCTCCTGGAGAGTCTTGTCTCCACAGCAAGGACACCTCTTCCAAAATTCTTATTTAATAATTCTTGGTGAAAGGAACCGTCATTTGTTCTCCAACACCCATTCCAGGTCTTTAGCACCCCACCTTCCCTGTGGCCCACCCCGCTCCCCCGGATGCAATTGTCCTCAGTCACCTTGGTTCCTCCCCACGTGGGAATCAGCAACATCAGAGCCTCCACCCTAGCTCTGCCCTCCATGGCCTTGGACCTGTGGCCAGGAGATTTTCTATCCATTTAATGGAGGATGGAACAATCTGAGGACCCATGTCATTTGACATTACATGTCAAACTCTGACCTGAGCGTCAGTGAAAATGTAATTGATTAAACAGAGCTCCTGGATATGGTGTTGGAAACCTAAAGAAGACCTAAAACTTAATCAGAAGGCTATGACCAGTGAGGGTTTACCAGGCAGAAAATCTGTGTGAATTCAGCAAAGGAACATCACCTGTGAAAGTAACTAGTATGCGGAGATTTTGAATGAAGACCATCACGGAGGGCGCCGCCTAGAATTCCCATGTAGAGAAATGACTGAATGAGTAGTATGTGAGTAATTTTTAACAGCCTCTCTTTCCTTGTCAACAGCAGGGATTTCATGCTGGAGAAGCGCTCACAGAATGCGATGAACATGAGGACATTCCGCGTACAGCAACCTTAACTCCACGTGTGTTGCACTTTCAGCCCGAATGCGAGAGACCTAAGCTAATTATACGAGAGGGAAATCATGCAGAACTCAGAAGGTGGAAGGCATTTAGTCACCCTCCAACCTTAGACAACATGAGAGAGTGCACCCTGGAGTGACTCTTGCAAATGTCCTGAACGTGTGAAAAAATTCGGCTGAAGCCTCGCATGTATACACCAACGGCTCGCACTGGAGGAGACGAACCTTATAAAGGTACTGCAGCCAGAGAGCTGACATTTATTCACACCAATAAACTCAAACAGGGGAGAAGCCCTATGCTTGGAACGACTGTGGAGGAGCTTTCGGTGACCATGCAACCCTTCAATATCATGAGCACATTCACACAGGAGAGAAACCACAATGAATGCCATTTATGTGAGAAAGCACTTAGCCAAAGCCATAACCTTAGTCATGGGTGAGAATTCACACTGATGAGAAACCCTACAAATGCAACGGATGTGGAAAAACCTTTAAACGCAGCTCTCACGCTTATACGCACTAGAAAACTCACAGGAGACACACCCTATGTCTGGAGTCCATGTGGTGCAGCCTTTACCCAGAGCTCCCACTTTTATAAACACCCGAGAATTCAAACCGAGTAGAAACCCTGTGCCTCTAATCAGTGATATTGAGTCTTCAGCCAGAAATTATCCCTTTTAACTCGCCAGGAAAGTCATGTGGAGAGAAACCCTGAGCCTGGAATCATGGTGGAAGAGCCTTCAGGTGGAGCTCCAGCCTCAGAATACACAGAGAACTCAGAGTGGGCTGCATCCCTGACACAGTAGAGAAGACAGCCCAAGGTTTACTACAAGGAGAGCCCTCTTGGGGTACACCATCTAATCACTGCTGGAGAAGAAATCGGATGAAATGGATGCTAGAGTTCCATTAGTCATGGACTCATGAGACATGACAGGGTTCACACTGAAAAAATAGTCTCAGTGTAATGAAGGAAGGACATTCTTCAGTGATTCCTTATTCCTGACTGAACAAGAAAGTGCTCACACTGAGGAGATGCCCATTCTAAAGAGGATGTGGAAAATCTTTCACTTGCTATTCACATCAGAAAACCCATACTGGGAAAATAGTCTATAAAGAATGTGTTAGCATGCAAGTGAGTCAATAATTAAGTCCTTCAGCCATTGTCTCCTTTTTGAATATACCATATAAATATGTTGAGAGTGAAGGGTTTTGAGAAGTGCTGAAAGCCATACTCAGGATCAAGTAAGGAGAAACGAAGCCAGCCTGCTTCAGTAGATCAGTATTTGCAAATATATAAGCACTACTGAGTGAGTATGTGTCATTCAACAGGATGAAAGATTGTGATGAGTAAGCATGGGCCCGTTTTCTGTTAATACTCTGTCACTGTTGATCAATTAGATACATTCTTTCTTTATAACATTATCATCATAGCTACACAGACTGGGATCAATCGGAAAACAACGATGAATGTTAACTGAAAATGTACAATATAGTATGATACGTGTTTACACTTCCATTAGCGTCCAAATATTTGTATACACGTTCGGGATGAATGCCTTCAAGGATAAATACACACATACTTTGTGATTAACCTCTGCTGCTTCAATTAATTCTATTACTTAACTTTCATTTACTATTTCCCATATGACTTTTTAAAAACATGTACATTAATTATATTTAAAGAAAGGTGAGTAATTGTGGGTTCATGGACAGGAAGAACTCAAGAATTCAGAGTCAGAGGTGGTTTAATGCCTACTTAGCATTTTGTAGCCCAGGGTTTCTTTGTTTTTTTTTTTTTTTTTCTTGTTTTTTTTTTTTTTTTTTTGTCCAAGAAGAACAGATAGATATCTTCAGGACTGAGAAGGTGAAAGATCTTTGAAGACATAAAAAGAGTTCTACTTTAAGAATATATTAGAACGATAAGGGGTGGCATATACTAAATCATATAAACACAAAGGAGATCCCGCAGAGAGCCATTGGTGAGTCTACCTTTAAAGCTTTACTCTTTGATGTCGAAAAATGGTACTAAAAAACGTTCTGGGAGAAAGATCACCATAGAGACAGTGTCTATTTTGTCAATTAAACCTTCAAGAAGGCTAGCTAGAGAGAGCGCACAGGCTGCATGATGAGTTCTGGCCCTTTTTCAGTTCCCTTTCCTCTTCTTTGTTGGCCAAAACATTCGTTGTAGCCCTCGGGCCCACGGAAGTCTAATGGGTTGAGAAATGGTATCCTAGGGCCTGTAAAGGCCATCATGGGGACTTTCCTAGCATTCTAGAGGTTAAGACCTCACCTTCCAATGCAGGGAGGGCGGGTTCAATCCCTGGTCGGGGAGCTAAGATCTCACATGGCTTGCAACCAAAACACCACAACATAAAACAGTAACAATATTGTAACAAATTCAATAAAAGTCTTTTAACATGGTCCACATCAAAAAAAAAAAATCTTAAACAAATATTTTTTTTAAACCCATGACGTTAGCTGCGACATTACTGTGTGTACGTGCATCTGAGTGCACACACACACACACACACCCATGCAAGGGAGGGACACTGTAACAACTATCTGATCATAAAGGGAAAATATGATTCAGGAATTATTAGCATAAAGGATTCATGCAGGAGAAAAATAAGCTAAATCACCTTGTTCATTCATTTATAAATTTTTCAATTATGAAATATTTAATGAGAACTTCCAACATTTCGGAACCTGGATTGTTACGTTGATTCAACTGTAAATAACACAATGCCTTTCTCTTCATAGAACTCTCTATTCTAAGGCAGGTAATAAGAATAAATTGCAAACTAATATTTCTGACATTAAGAAAAATAGACACGTTCATACGTTGTACAGTTACCAAATGTCACTACTAGTCTACAATAGAAAGTTGGCTGTACCTAAAACAAAATTGACATTTAAAGCAGTCTCAGTTCTGGAATTTTGAAAAGTAATATATGTTTAGAAAGACTGGTTAGTAAAAGTATTTTACAAAATCCTCCATTTTGGAAAACTTTGTCTGCATGAATTGGGGAGAGCAAAGCTAGATTTCCTGTCTTAAGATGAAGGTTTGCTCTTCTCTATATTGCAAAACAAGTACTTTAAAGTTTGTTAGCATTCAAACCTATACGTTTGAAAATTAGTAACGAGTTTTCTTTTTTTTTTCCTGTACGCGGGCCTCTCACTGTTGTGGCCTCTCCCGTTGCGGAGCACAGGCTCCAGACACGCAGGTTCAGCGGCCATGGCTCACGGGCCCAGCTGCTCCACGGCACGTGAGATCCTCCCGGACCGGGGCACGAACCCGTGTCCCCTGCATCGGCAGGGGGACTCTCAGCCACGGCGCCACAGGGGAAGCCCGGTAACGATTATTATAAGGATAATAATTCCATTGTACGTGCCTGTTAAAATCCCTTCCATCATCCATTTTATTCAAAATTCAAGGGGTTACCCCTTTAAAGGATAACAGACAAGAGGATTGCTATCTTGCTCTTTATATTGGGCTCTTGAATTCTTTCTAATTTTTTTGAGAACCCAAAGCAATCCAAAAGAACGCATTTACCATAAAATCCAGAATTTCCCGGTGTGTTCTTTAGTGTATAGAGTCCCAATGCGATTATATACACTATTGGTAAATTCGAAATTAAATATATTCCTAAATACAAAATAAAAATCTAAAAATGCACTTACTTATATGTTTCATTATGCAATAATGCCCTTTTAAGAAAGAAATGGCTTCCCAGACGCAAGAATACCTGGAAGTTGCATAATATGTTTTTATAGTAATTCTTACAGTAATGTCGATTTATTGTAAATCTTAAGGTTTCTCTTTTCACTACTGTTCACGTTGTAGTGACTCGCACAACCGAAAGAGCCTCAATTCACTAAATGTTCTCCTTGCCCCAATAGCGAAATCTGCCCATCTGGTCGACCTTGCCGCCGCAAACGCCAAGTGACGTGCAACTGGTGTGAACTTCAACGGGAAGTATCCAGATGGCACACGAGCGAAGGCGCACCGCCACACCGCTGACACCCGTCCTCGAAACAGGACACCGTCGTTGCCATTTCTTGCTCTGGGGGGTCCTGCCCTCCGCACGCGCGTCTCTAGGCCGTTCACTGTCTGCAGAGCTTCTTCAGGGAAGCTAAGGACAACCGCGCCCTTGCAGGACCGCGTTCAGGCTCGTGTCTCCTCCCGACTCTCACGTATGCCCCAGGCGTTCCCCGTTTCCCAGAGAGAAACGTCTACCACTTAGGACCACCGAAGCCTAGGAGGAACTGCCGCCCCTCCACGAGCGCCCTACACGCTTGCCCTCGACACACCGCGGTGAGCGGACCTGAACAGGTTCGAAACGCAAGCGCCACGCTGACGAGGCTACCAGGAAGTTGGGACGGGAGCTCCCTGCATAGACGCCCGTTTAAGCTGCCGGGTGGATGCGGTCTGTTGACAGGCATCCCATGCCCCTGCCTCGGTGCAAGTTGCGCCCCCGGGACCGCCTCGCCTGGGACCCGGAGCAACCGAAGTGGCCCCTGTTGCGCAGCCAGACCGCCACGACTGCACCGGCATGACCCGGGCCCCCAAGGCGGCGAGGACGCACCGACGCATCGTGACACACGGAGTACGACGTCGGGCACGGACGTCCTCTCCTGGTCACGCGTAGCAGGACGTCGGGTGGGGGGGAGTCTCCGCGGGCCAAGGGACACCAGGGAGTGCTGGTCGACCGGCGCAGACCTCCCCCTAACCCGCCCAAGGAGCTCAGCGGCGGCCCCACAACACACGGCTCTCCACATTCAATCTCCGGGGAGAGCAGGCATCGCCCACCGCTCCGCACCACCGCGACGGTCGCCGCCAGCGTCGCCGGCCTCCCGGAACTCTGGCCCGCGCCTGGCGGGCGAATCACATCCCTCGCCAAGTTCGCCAAAGCTCAGGAGGGAAGGGACAATATAAAAGCGGCCGCCAGGTGGCTCCCGACAACGGGCTTGAACGTCCGCGGGATGGATTCTGATCGCTGGACGGCGGCGGATCACCTCCGACCGCCCAAATGCTCGCGTTCGTCTCCGGGCGTCCGCCTAGGAGCTACCTGCCTGCCAGTTCGGCTCGGCATGGCACGACGCGACCCCAGCAGCGGACGGGGCTGGGAAGATTTGGGCAGGAGGCTGACGCGAAGGAGATGCGCTCCTCACGGTAATGTAGAGAATTCTGCAGTCAGAAGCCTGACTCGGAAGACTTGGGTTGCCTCAGTGCCCAGCCTCTTACCTCCGGATCAGGAGACCAGAGCAATTCACTTGCTTTCTCCAATTCTCTCTGCCCACCCTACACCCGTGCAGCTCTTCTCTCCATGAGCCTAGAGCTGCTTTCCCAAGCAAGACAAGCCCATGCCATTGCAGGTAGGAGCCAAGGAGACAACTGAACATTTGCATCTGGACCCATTAGAGAAATTTTATGTATGCAACACAGGAAGATACAAGACTGAGAGGGTCTGATAACTTTAGCACCACATGGCCATGGCTTTCATGCAACAGTGACGCACGCTCGGCAAGTCCAGGGGTGTCAGGAAAAAGAAACAAACACACGTGCGCGCACACACACACACGCACACACACACACACACACACACACACACACACACCCGTGTCTAATAGGAACACTTACCAGGGCTGCCAATGGTGGGATCAGAAAGCCCATTGTTCCCACTTCTGGGGTTCCCTGGGCTAGAACCCCAGCTCATTCAGGCAGGTCCTGGTTGTTTTACTGATGTCTCTGTGTGGGAGTGAGGTCCTGGAGCTCTCCAGACTGTCATTTGCTGTCCAGCGCTCGACATTTTCTTCTGTGTACTATGGCCCTTCTCCTCCATACACAGTCACAATTAAGAAAATAAGAATCTGCAGACATTGCATTCAACTTCCTAATTGGAATGAAGCTTAAGAACACAAAGGAAAACACTTATGTGAATAACTTTGCTAAGGAACTTACGTTTATCTTTTGGAAGCTGTCAAAATGTTTAGGAGTAGTCTGTAAAAAGTTAAGCTTTTTAAATCAGGAAAAATAAATGATTCTTTATTGCTCCCTCTCACCAAACCCCCGCTCACCACAGCACCTATGACACAGGACTCACCTGATGAAACGCCTGCTCCCCACTGGCCTAGAGATTTCTGTCCTGAGTCATTCTCTAGCCCCTGTGTTCACCGCATTCCTAAGTCCACCGCAGCCAGTAGCATGATGAAGGAGGCCACGGAGCCCAAGGGATGACCTTTAAAAGAAGAGAAGGAAAATACCTCTCCCGTCCTCTGTGAGGTCACAGCCTTAATGGAGGCTGGAAGAAGTGAAAGTAAATGTCGGGAAAGAGAGTGTTTCTACATTGGTCCCTGACCTGCTGTATCCTTAAAGACAGGGTGGTGCACGTAACTGGAGTTAATATTTCCTGGGTGCACTTAGAAGATCCGGACCCAAAGTAGAAACCTGACCATTTGGCAAAAGACGGATCAATTCAGGAATCAAACTAAGTTTTTTTTTGTTTTTTGGTTTTTTCTCACCTGTTGTTTCATCATCAGGAACTCTGCCACCACCTGCCCTCCCCTGCATCCTTGGGCAGGGCCAATCCGAAAATCAAGCAGATAAATCTGAGGAAAGAGAAAGCAGCCATGAGAACCCAGGCTTTCAAAGTATTGTTAGATACACCAGACATGAATCGCCAACCACTCAGCTGGGGGTGACCCCTGCCAGCTTACCCACAGGCATGCGCAGACAGAAGGAACGATTTTTCCTCCCATGGTCAAGAGCAAGGCTGCATTGGCTCCTCGGCATGTAGGGAGTACATAATATCTCCATTTGGCAGGAAACAATGCAAATGATCGGGTGTTACACTTTGATTCGACTTACTGTTCACAGTTATTGTTTTATTAAGATTCAGTTCCTAGGATTAACATTAATTCCCAGGTAACCCTTACCATGGTCTCCTGGAGAGTCTTGTCTCCACAGCAAGGACACCTCTTCCAAAATTCTTATTTAATAATTCTTGGTGAAAGGAACCGTCATTTGTTCTCCAACACCCATTCCAGGTCTTTAGCACCCCACCTTCCCTGTGGCCCACCCCGCTCCCCCGGATGCAATTGTCCTCAGTCACCTTGGTTCCTCCCCACGTGGGAATCAGCAACATCAGAGCCTCCACCCTAGCTCTGCCCTCCATGGCCTTGGACCTGTGGCCAGGAGATTTTCTATCCATTTAATGGAGGATGGAACAATCTGAGGACCCATGTCATTTGACATTACATGTCAAACTCTGACCTGAGCGTCAGTGAAAATGTAATTGATTAAACAGAGCTCCTGGATATGGTGTTGGAAACCTAAAGAAGACCTAAAACTTAATCAGAAGGCTATGACCAGTGAGGGTTTACCAGGCAGAAAATCTGTGTGAATTCAGCAAAGGAACATCACCTGTGAAAGTAACTAGTATGCGGAGATTTTGAATGAAGACCATCACGGAGGGCGCCGCCTAGAATTCCCATGTAGAGAAATGACTGAATGAGTAGTATGTGAGTAATTTTTAACAGCCTCTCTTTCCTTGTCAACAGCAGGGATTTCATGCTGGAGAAGCGCTCACAGAATGCGATGAACATGAGGACATTCCGCGTACAGCAACCTTAACTCCACGTGTGTTGCACTTTCAGCCCGAATGCGAGAGACCTAAGCTAATTATACGAGAGGGAAATCATGCAGAACTCAGAAGGTGGAAGGCATTTAGTCACCCTCCAACCTTAGACAACATGAGAGAGTGCACCCTGGAGTGACTCTTGCAAATGTCCTGAACGTGTGAAAAAATTCGGCTGAAGCCTCGCATGTATACACCAACGGCTCGCACTGGAGGAGACGAACCTTATAAAGGTACTGCAGCCAGAGAGCTGACATTTATTCACACCAATAAACTCAAACAGGGGAGAAGCCCTATGCTTGGAACGACTGTGGAGGAGCTTTCGGTGACCATGCAACCCTTCAATATCATGAGCACATTCACACAGGAGAGAAACCACAATGAATGCCATTTATGTGAGAAAGCACTTAGCCAAAGCCATAACCTTAGTCATGGGTGAGAATTCACACTGATGAGAAACCCTACAAATGCAACGGATGTGGAAAAACCTTTAAACGCAGCTCTCACGCTTATACGCACTAGAAAACTCACAGGAGACACACCCTATGTCTGGAGTCCATGTGGTGCAGCCTTTACCCAGAGCTCCCACTTTTATAAACACCCGAGAATTCAAACCGAGTAGAAACCCTGTGCCTCTAATCAGTGATATTGAGTCTTCAGCCAGAAATTATCCCTTTTAACTCGCCAGGAAAGTCATGTGGAGAGAAACCCTGAGCCTGGAATCATGGTGGAAGAGCCTTCAGGTGGAGCTCCAGCCTCAGAATACACAGAGAACTCAGAGTGGGCTGCATCCCTGACACAGTAGAGAAGACAGCCCAAGGTTTACTACAAGGAGAGCCCTCTTGGGGTACACCATCTAATCACTGCTGGAGAAGAAATCGGATGAAATGGATGCTAGAGTTCCATTAGTCATGGACTCATGAGACATGACAGGGTTCACACTGAAAAAATAGTCTCAGTGTAATGAAGGAAGGACATTCTTCAGTGATTCCTTATTCCTGACTGAACAAGAAAGTGCTCACACTGAGGAGATGCCCATTCTAAAGAGGATGTGGAAAATCTTTCACTTGCTATTCACATCAGAAAACCCATACTGGGAAAATAGTCTATAAAGAATGTGTTAGCATGCAAGTGAGTCAATAATTAAGTCCTTCAGCCATTGTCTCCTTTTTGAATATACCATATAAATATGTTGAGAGTGAAGGGTTTTGAGAAGTGCTGAAAGCCATACTCAGGATCAAGTAAGGAGAAACGAAGCCAGCCTGCTTCAGTAGATCAGTATTTGCAAATATATAAGCACTACTGAGTGAGTATGTGTCATTCAACAGGATGAAAGATTGTGATGAGTAAGCATGGGCCCGTTTTCTGTTAATACTCTGTCACTGTTGATCAATTAGATACATTCTTTCTTTATAACATTATCATCATAGCTACACAGACTGGGATCAATCGGAAAACAACGATGAATGTTAACTGAAAATGTACAATATAGTATGATACGTGTTTACACTTCCATTAGCGTCCAAATATTTGTATACACGTTCGGGATGAATGCCTTCAAGGATAAATACACACATACTTTGTGATTAACCTCTGCTGCTTCAATTAATTCTATTACTTAACTTTCATTTACTATTTCCCATATGACTTTTTAAAAACATGTACATTAATTATATTTAAAGAAAGGTGAGTAATTGTGGGTTCATGGACAGGAAGAACTCAAGAATTCAGAGTCAGAGGTGGTTTAATGCCTACTTAGCATTTTGTAGCCCAGGGTTTCTTTGTTTTTTTTTTTTTTTTTCTTGTTTTTTTTTTTTTTTTTTTGTCCAAGAAGAACAGATAGATATCTTCAGGACTGAGAAGGTGAAAGATCTTTGAAGACATAAAAAGAGTTCTACTTTAAGAATATATTAGAACGATAAGGGGTGGCATATACTAAATCATATAAACACAAAGGAGATCCCGCAGAGAGCCATTGGTGAGTCTACCTTTAAAGCTTTACTCTTTGATGTCGAAAAATGGTACTAAAAAACGTTCTGGGAGAAAGATCACCATAGAGACAGTGTCTATTTTGTCAATTAAACCTTCAAGAAGGCTAGCTAGAGAGAGCGCACAGGCTGCATGATGAGTTCTGGCCCTTTTTCAGTTCCCTTTCCTCTTCTTTGTTGGCCAAAACATTCGTTGTAGCCCTCGGGCCCACGGAAGTCTAATGGGTTGAGAAATGGTATCCTAGGGCCTGTAAAGGCCATCATGGGGACTTTCCTAGCATTCTAGAGGTTAAGACCTCACCTTCCAATGCAGGGAGGGCGGGTTCAATCCCTGGTCGGGGAGCTAAGATCTCACATGGCTTGCAACCAAAACACCACAACATAAAACAGTAACAATATTGTAACAAATTCAATAAAAGTCTTTTAACATGGTCCACATCAAAAAAAAAAAAATCTTAAACAAATATTTTTTTTAAACCCATGACGTTAGCTGCGACATTACTGTGTGTACGTGCATCTGAGTGCACACACACACACACACACCCATGCAAGGGAGGGACACTGTAACAACTATCTGATCATAAAGGGAAAATATGATTCAGGAATTATTAGCATAAAGGATTCATGCAGGAGAAAAATAAGCTAAATCACCTTGTTCATTCATTTATAAATTTTTCAATTATGAAATATTTAATGAGAACTTCCAACATTTCGGAACCTGGATTGTTACGTTGATTCAACTGTAAATAACACAATGCCTTTCTCTTCATAGAACTCTCTATTCTAAGGCAGGTAATAAGAATAAATTGCAAACTAATATTTCTGACATTAAGAAAAATAGACACGTTCATACGTTGTACAGTTACCAAATGTCACTACTAGTCTACAATAGAAAGTTGGCTGTACCTAAAACAAAATTGACATTTAAAGCAGTCTCAGTTCTGGAATTTTGAAAAGTAATATATGTTTAGAAAGACTGGTTAGTAAAAGTATTTTACAAAATCCTCCATTTTGGAAAACTTTGTCTGCATGAATTGGGGAGAGCAAAGCTAGATTTCCTGTCTTAAGATGAAGGTTTGCTCTTCTCTATATTGCAAAACAAGTACTTTAAAGTTTGTTAGCATTCAAACCTATACGTTTGAAAATTAGTAACGAGTTTTCTTTTTTTTTTCCTGTACGCGGGCCTCTCACTGTTGTGGCCTCTCCCGTTGCGGAGCACAGGCTCCAGACACGCAGGTTCAGCGGCCATGGCTCACGGGCCCAGCTGCTCCACGGCACGTGAGATCCTCCCGGACCGGGGCACGAACCCGTGTCCCCTGCATCGGCAGGGGGACTCTCAGCCACGGCGCCACAGGGGAAGCCCGGTAACGATTATTATAAGGATAATAATTCCATTGTACGTGCCTGTTAAAATCCCTTCCATCATCCATTTTATTCAAAATTCAAGGGGTTACCCCTTTAAAGGATAACAGACAAGAGGATTGCTATCTTGCTCTTTATATTGGGCTCTTGAATTCTTTCTAATTTTTTTGAGAACCCAAAGCAATCCAAAAGAACGCATTTACCATAAAATCCAGAATTTCCCGGTGTGTTCTTTAGTGTATAGAGTCCCAATGCGATTATATACACTATTGGTAAATTCGAAATTAAATATATTCCTAAATACAAAATAAAAATCTAAAAATGCACTTACTTATATGTTTCATTATGCAATAATGCCCTTTTAAGAAAGAAATGGCTTCCCAGACGCAAGAATACCTGGAAGTTGCATAATATGTTTTTATAGTAATTCTTACAGTAATGTCGATTTATTGTAAATCTTAAGGTTTCTCTTTTCACTACTGTTCACGTTGTAGTGACTCGCACAACCGAAAGAGCCTCAATTCACTAAATGTTCTCCTTGCCCCAATAGCGAAATCTGCCCATCTGGTCGACCTTGCCGCCGCAAACGCCAAGTGACGTGCAACTGGTGTGAACTTCAACGGGAAGTATCCAGATGGCACACGAGCGAAGGCGCACCGCCACACCGCTGACACCCGTCCTCGAAACAGGACACCGTCGTTGCCATTTCTTGCTCTGGGGGGTCCTGCCCTCCGCACGCGCGTCTCTAGGCCGTTCACTGTCTGCAGAGCTTCTTCAGGGAAGCTAAGGACAACCGCGCCCTTGCAGGACCGCGTTCAGGCTCGTGTCTCCTCCCGACTCTCACGTATGCCCCAGGCGTTCCCCGTTTCCCAGAGAGAAACGTCTACCACTTAGGACCACCGAAGCCTAGGAGGAACTGCCGCCCCTCCACGAGCGCCCTACACGCTTGCCCTCGACACACCGCGGTGAGCGGACCTGAACAGGTTCGAAACGCAAGCGCCACGCTGACGAGGCTACCAGGAAGTTGGGACGGGAGCTCCCTGCATAGACGCCCGTTTAAGCTGCCGGGTGGATGCGGTCTGTTGACAGGCATCCCATGCCCCTGCCTCGGTGCAAGTTGCGCCCCCGGGACCGCCTCGCCTGGGACCCGGAGCAACCGAAGTGGCCCCTGTTGCGCAGCCAGACCGCCACGACTGCACCGGCATGACCCGGGCCCCCAAGGCGGCGAGGACGCACCGACGCATCGTGACACACGGAGTACGACGTCGGGCACGGACGTCCTCTCCTGGTCACGCGTAGCAGGACGTCGGGTGGGGGGGAGTCTCCGCGGGCCAAGGGACACCAGGGAGTGCTGGTCGACCGGCGCAGACCTCCCCCTAACCCGCCCAAGGAGCTCAGCGGCGGCCCCACAACACACGGCTCTCCACATTCAATCTCCGGGGAGAGCAGGCATCGCCCACCGCTCCGCACCACCGCGACGGTCGCCGCCAGCGTCGCCGGCCTCCCGGAACTCTGGCCCGCGCCTGGCGGGCGAATCACATCCCTCGCCAAGTTCGCCAAAGCTCAGGAGGGAAGGGACAATATAAAAGCGGCCGCCAGGTGGCTCCCGACAACGGGCTTGAACGTCCGCGGGATGGATTCTGATCGCTGGACGGCGGCGGATCACCTCCGACCGCCCAAATGCTCGCGTTCGTCTCCGGGCGTCCGCCTAGGAGCTACCTGCCTGCCAGTTCGGCTCGGCATGGCACGACGCGACCCCAGCAGCGGACGGGGCTGGGAAGATTTGGGCAGGAGGCTGACGCGAAGGAGATGCGCTCCTCACGGTAATGTAGAGAATTCTGCAGTCAGAAGCCTGACTCGGAAGACTTGGGTTGCCTCAGTGCCCAGCCTCTTACCTCCGGATCAGGAGACCAGAGCAATTCACTTGCTTTCTCCAATTCTCTCTGCCCACCCTACACCCGTGCAGCTCTTCTCTCCATGAGCCTAGAGCTGCTTTCCCAAGCAAGACAAGCCCATGCCATTGCAGGTAGGAGCCAAGGAGACAACTGAACATTTGCATCTGGACCCATTAGAGAAATTTTATGTATGCAACACAGGAAGATACAAGACTGAGAGGGTCTGATAACTTTAGCACCACATGGCCATGGCTTTCATGCAACAGTGACGCACGCTCGGCAAGTCCAGGGGTGTCAGGAAAAAGAAACAAACACACGTGCGTGCACACACACACACGCACACACACACACACACACACACACACACACACACCCGTGTCTAATAGGAACACTTACCAGGGCTGCCAATGGTGGGATCAGAAAGCCCATTGTTCCCACTTCTGGGGTTCCCTGGGCTAGAACCCCAGCTCATTCAGGCAGGTCCTGGTTGTTTTACTGATGTCTCTGTGTGGGAGTGAGGTCCTGGAGCTCTCCAGACTGTCATTTGCTGTCCAGCGCTCGACATTTTCTTCTGTGTACTATGGCCCTTCTCCTCCATACACAGTCACAATTAAGAAAATAAGAATCTGCAGACATTGCATTCAACTTCCTAATTGGAATGAAGCTTAAGAACACAAAGGAAAACACTTATGTGAATAACTTTGCTAAGGAACTTACGTTTATCTTTTGGAAGCTGTCAAAATGTTTAGGAGTAGTCTGTAAAAAGTTAAGCTTTTTAAATCAGGAAAAATAAATGATTCTTTATTGCTCCCTCTCACCAAACCCCCGCTCACCACAGCACCTATGACACAGGACTCACCTGATGAAACGCCTGCTCCCCACTGGCCTAGAGATTTCTGTCCTGAGTCATTCTCTAGCCCCTGTGTTCACCGCATTCCTAAGTCCACCGCAGCCAGTAGCATGATGAAGGAGGCCACGGAGCCCAAGGGATGACCTTTAAAAGAAGAGAAGGAAAATACCTCTCCCGTCCTCTGTGAGGTCACAGCCTTAATGGAGGCTGGAAGAAGTGAAAGTAAATGTCGGGAAAGAGAGTGTTTCTACATTGGTCCCTGACCTGCTGTATCCTTAAAGACAGGGTGGTGCACGTAACTGGAGTTAATATTTCCTGGGTGCACTTAGAAGATCCGGACCCAAAGTAGAAACCTGACCATTTGGCAAAAGACGGATCAATTCAGGAATCAAACTAAGTTTTTTTTTGTTTTTTGGTTTTTTCTCACCTGTTGTTTCATCATCAGGAACTCTGCCACCACCTGCCCTCCCCTGCATCCTTGGGCAGGGCCAATCCGAAAATCAAGCAGATAAATCTGAGGAAAGAGAAAGCAGCCATGAGAACCCAGGCTTTCAAAGTATTGTTAGATACACCAGACATGAATCGCCAACCACTCAGCTGGGGGTGACCCCTGCCAGCTTACCCACAGGCATGCGCAGACAGAAGGAACGATTTTTCCTCCCATGGTCAAGAGCAAGGCTGCATTGGCTCCTCGGCATGTAGGGAGTACATAATATCTCCATTTGGCAGGAAACAATGCAAATGATCGGGTGTTACACTTTGATTCGACTTACTGTTCACAGTTATTGTTTTATTAAGATTCAGTTCCTAGGATTAACATTAATTCCCAGGTAACCCTTACCATGGTCTCCTGGAGAGTCTTGTCTCCACAGCAAGGACACCTCTTCCAAAATTCTTATTTAATAATTCTTGGTGAAAGGAACCGTCATTTGTTCTCCAACACCCATTCCAGGTCTTTAGCACCCCACCTTCCCTGTGGCCCACCCCGCTCCCCCGGATGCAATTGTCCTCAGTCACCTTGGTTCCTCCCCACGTGGGAATCAGCAACATCAGAGCCTCCACCCTAGCTCTGCCCTCCATGGCCTTGGACCTGTGGCCAGGAGATTTTCTATCCATTTAATGGAGGATGGAACAATCTGAGGACCCATGTCATTTGACATTACATGTCAAACTCTGACCTGAGCGTCAGTGAAAATGTAATTGATTAAACAGAGCTCCTGGATATGGTGTTGGAAACCTAAAGAAGACCTAAAACTTAATCAGAAGGCTATGACCAGTGAGGGTTTACCAGGCAGAAAATCTGTGTGAATTCAGCAAAGGAACATCACCTGTGAAAGTAACTAGTATGCGGAGATTTTGAATGAAGACCATCACGGAGGGCGCCGCCTAGAATTCCCATGTAGAGAAATGACTGAATGAGTAGTATGTGAGTAATTTTTAACAGCCTCTCTTTCCTTGTCAACAGCAGGGATTTCATGCTGGAGAAGCGCTCACAGAATGCGATGAACATGAGGACATTCCGCGTACAGCAACCTTAACTCCACGTGTGTTGCACTTTCAGCCCGAATGCGAGAGACCTAAGCTAATTATACGAGAGGGAAATCATGCAGAACTCAGAAGGTGGAAGGCATTTAGTCACCCTCCAACCTTAGACAACATGAGAGAGTGCACCCTGGAGTGACTCTTGCAAATGTCCTGAACGTGTGAAAAAATTCGGCTGAAGCCTCGCATGTATACACCAACGGCTCGCACTGGAGGAGACGAACCTTATAAAGGTACTGCAGCCAGAGAGCTGACATTTATTCACACCAATAAACTCAAACAGGGGAGAAGCCCTATGCTTGGAACGACTGTGGAGGAGCTTTCGGTGACCATGCAACCCTTCAATATCATGAGCACATTCACACAGGAGAGAAACCACAATGAATGCCATTTATGTGAGAAAGCACTTAGCCAAAGCCATAACCTTAGTCATGGGTGAGAATTCACACTGATGAGAAACCCTACAAATGCAACGGATGTGGAAAAACCTTTAAACGCAGCTCTCACGCTTATACGCACTAGAAAACTCACAGGAGACACACCCTATGTCTGGAGTCCATGTGGTGCAGCCTTTACCCAGAGCTCCCACTTTTATAAACACCCGAGAATTCAAACCGAGTAGAAACCCTGTGCCTCTAATCAGTGATATTGAGCCTTCAGCCAGAAATTATCCCTTTTAACTCGCCAGGAAAGTCATGTGGAGAGAAACCCTGAGCCTGGAATCATGGTGGAAGAGCCTTCAGGTGGAGCTCCAGCCTCAGAATACACAGAGAACTCAGAGTGGGCTGCATCCCTGACACAGTAGAGAAGACAGCCCAAGGTTTACTACAAGGAGAGCCCTCTTGGGGTACACCATCTAATCACTGCTGGAGAAGAAATCGGATGAAATGGATGCTAGAGTTCCATTAGTCATGGACTCATGAGACATGACAGGGTTCACACTGAAAAAATAGTCTCAGTGTAATGAAGGAAGGACATTCTTCAGTGATTCCTTATTCCTGACTGAACAAGAAAGTGCTCACACTGAGGAGATGCCCATTCTAAAGAGGATGTGGAAAATCTTTCACTTGCTATTCACATCAGAAAACCCATACTGGGAAAATAGTCTATAAAGAATGTGTTAGCATGCAAGTGAGTCAATAATTAAGTCCTTCAGCCATTGTCTCCTTTTTGAATATACCATATAAATATGTTGAGAGTGAAGGGTTTTGAGAAGTGCTGAAAGCCATACTCAGGATCAAGTAAGGAGAAACGAAGCCAGCCTGCTTCAGTAGATCAGTATTTGCAAATATATAAGCACTACTGAGTGAGTATGTGTCATTCAACAGGATGAAAGATTGTGATGAGTAAGCATGGGCCCGTTTTCTGTTAATACTCTGTCACTGTTGATCAATTAGATACATTCTTTCTTTATAACATTATCATCATAGCTACACAGACTGGGATCAATCGGAAAACAACGATGAATGTTAACTGAAAATGTACAATATAGTATGATACGTGTTTACACTTCCATTAGCGTCCAAATATTTGTATACACGTTCGGGATGAATGCCTTCAAGGATAAATACACACATACTTTGTGATTAACCTCTGCTGCTTCAATTAATTCTATTACTTAACTTTCATTTACTATTTCCCATATGACTTTTTAAAAACATGTACATTAATTATATTTAAAGAAAGGTGAGTAATTGTGGGTTCATGGACAGGAAGAACTCAAGAATTCAGAGTCAGAGGTGGTTTAATGCCTACTTAGCATTTTGTAGCCCAGGGTTTCTTTGTTTTTTTTTTTTTTTTTTTTTTTTTTTTGTCCAAGAAGAACAGATAGATATCTTCAGGACTGAGAATGTGAAAGATCTTTGAAGACATAAAAAGAGTTCTACTTTAAGAATATATTAGAACGATAAGGGGTGGCATATACTAAATCATATAAACACAAAGGAGATCCCGCAGAGAGCCATTGGTGAGTCTACCTTTAAAGCTTTACTCTTTGATGTCGAAAAATGGTACTAAAAAACGTTCTGGGAGAAAGATCACCATAGAGACAGTGTCTATTTTGTCAATTAAACCTTCAAGAAGGCTAGCTAGAGAGAGCGCACAGGCTGCATGATGAGTTCTGGCCCTTTTTCAGTTCCCTTTCCTCTTCTTTGTTGGCCAAAACATTCGTTGTAGCCCTCGGGCCCACGGAAGTCTAATGGGTTGAGAAATGGTATCCTAGGGCCTGTAAAGGCCATCATGGGGACTTTCCTAGCATTCTAGAGGTTAAGACCTCACCTTCCAATGCAGGGAGGGCGGGTTCAATCCCTGGTCGGGGAGCTAAGATCTCACATGGCTTGCAACCAAAACACCACAACATAAAACAGTAACAATATTGTAACAAATTCAATAAAAGTCTTTTAACATGGTCCACATCAAAAAAAAAAAAATCTTAAACAAATATTTTTTTTAAACCCATGACGTTAGCTGCGACATTACTGTGTGTACGTGCATCTGAGTGCACACACACACACACACACCCATGCAAGGGAGGGACACTGTAACAACTATCTGATCATAAAGGGAAAATATGATTCAGGAATTATTAGCATAAAGGATTCATGCAGGAGAAAAATAAGCTAAATCACCTTGTTCATTCATTTATAAATTTTTCAATTATGAAATATTTAATGAGAACTTCCAACATTTCGGAACCTGGATTGTTACGTTGATTCAACTGTAAATAACACAATGCCTTTCTCTTCATAGAACTCTCTATTCTAAGGCAGGTAATAAGAATAAATTGCAAACTAATATTTCTGACATTAAGAAAAATAGACACGTTCATACGTTGTACAGTTACCAAATGTCACTACTAGTCTACAATAGAAAGTTGGCTGTACCTAAAACAAAATTGACATTTAAAGCAGTCTCAGTTCTGGAATTTTGAAAAGTAATATATGTTTAGAAAGACTGGTTAGTAAAAGTATTTTACAAAATCCTCCATTTTGGAAAACTTTGTCTGCATGAATTGGGGAGAGCAAAGCTAGATTTCCTGTCTTAAGATGAAGGTTTGCTCTTCTCTATATTGCAAAACAAGTACTTTAAAGTTTGTTAGCATTCAAACCTATACGTTTGAAAATTAGTAACGAGTTTTCTTTTTTTTTTCCTGTACGCGGGCCTCTCACTGTTGTGGCCTCTCCCGTTGCGGAGCACAGGCTCCAGACACGCAGGTTCAGCGGCCATGGCTCACGGGCCCAGCTGCTCCACGGCACGTGAGATCCTCCCGGACCGGGGCACGAACCCGTGTCCCCTGCATCGGCAGGGGGACTCTCAGCCACGGCGCCACAGGGGAAGCCCGGTAACGATTATTATAAGGATAATAATTCCATTGTACGTGCCTGTTAAAATCCCTTCCATCATCCATTTTATTCAAAATTCAAGGGGTTACCCCTTTAAAGGATAACAGACAAGAGGATTGCTATCTTGCTCTTTATATTGGGCTCTTGAATTCTTTCTAATTTTTTTGAGAACCCAAAGCAATCCAAAAGAACGCATTTACCATAAAATCCAGAATTTCCCGGTGTGTTCTTTAGTGTATAGAGTCCCAATGCGATTATATACACTATTGGTAAATTCGAAATTAAATATATTCCTAAATACAAAATAAAAATCTAAAAATGCACTTACTTATATGTTTCATTATGCAATAATGCCCTTTTAAGAAAGAAATGGCTTCCCAGACGCAAGAATACCTGGAAGTTGCATAATATGTTTTTATAGTAATTCTTACAGTAATGTCGATTTATTGTAAATCTTAAGGTTTCTCTTTTCACTACTGTTCACGTTGTAGTGACTCGCACAACCGAAAGAGCCTCAATTCACTAAATGTTCTCCTTGCCCCAATAGCGAAATCTGCCCATCTGGTCGACCTTGCCGCCGCAAACGCCAAGTGACGTGCAACTGGTGTGAACTTCAACGGGAAGTATCCAGATGGCACACGAGCGAAGGCGCACCGCCACACCGCTGACACCCGTCCTCGAAACAGGACACCGTCGTTGCCATTTCTTGCTCTGGGGGGTCCTGCCCTCCGCACGCGCGTCTCTAGGCCGTTCACTGTCTGCAGAGCTTCTTCAGGGAAGCTAAGGACAACCGCGCCCTTGCAGGACCGCGTTCAGGCTCGTGTCTCCTCCCGACTCTCACGTATGCCCCAGGCGTTCCCCGTTTCCCAGAGAGAAACGTCTACCACTTAGGACCACCGAAGCCTAGGAGGAACTGCCGCCCCTCCACGAGCGCCCTACACGCTTGCCCTCGACACACCGCGGTGAGCGGACCTGAACAGGTTCGAAACGCAAGCGCCACGCTGACGAGGCTACCAGGAAGTTGGGACGGGAGCTCCCTGCATAGACGCCCGTTTAAGCTGCCGGGTGGATGCGGTCTGTTGACAGGCATCCCATGCCCCTGCCTCGGTGCAAGTTGCGCCCCCGGGACCGCCTCGCCTGGGACCCGGAGCAACCGAAGTGGCCCCTGTTGCGCAGCCAGACCGCCACGACTGCACCGGCATGACCCGGGCCCCCAAGGCGGCGAGGACGCACCGACGCATCGTGACACACGGAGTACGACGTCGGGCACGGACGTCCTCTCCTGGTCACGCGTAGCAGGACGTCGGGTGGGGGGGAGTCTCCGCGGGCCAAGGGACACCAGGGAGTGCTGGTCGACCGGCGCAGACCTCCCCCTAACCCGCCCAAGGAGCTCAGCGGCGGCCCCACAACACACGGCTCTCCACATTCAATCTCCGGGGAGAGCAGGCATCGCCCACCGCTCCGCACCACCGCGACGGTCGCCGCCAGCGTCGCCGGCCTCCCGGAACTCTGGCCCGCGCCTGGCGGGCGAATCACATCCCTCGCCAAGTTCGCCAAAGCTCAGGAGGGAAGGGACAATATAAAAGCGGCCGCCAGGTGGCTCCCGACAACGGGCTTGAACGTCCGCGGGATGGATTCTGATCGCTGGACGGCGGCGGATCACCTCCGACCGCCCAAATGCTCGCGTTCGTCTCCGGGCGTCCGCCTAGGAGCTACCTGCCTGCCAGTTCGGCTCGGCATGGCACGACGCGACCCCAGCAGCGGACGGGGCTGGGAAGATTTGGGCAGGAGGCTGACGCGAAGGAGATGCGCTCCTCACGGTAATGTAGAGAATTCTGCAGTCAGAAGCCTGACTCGGAAGACTTGGGTTGCCTCAGTGCCCAGCCTCTTACCTCCGGATCAGGAGACCAGAGCAATTCACTTGCTTTCTCCAATTCTCTCTGCCCACCCTACACCCGTGCAGCTCTTCTCTCCATGAGCCTAGAGCTGCTTTCCCAAGCAAGACAAGCCCATGCCATTGCAGGTAGGAGCCAAGGAGACAACTGAACATTTGCATCTGGACCCATTAGAGAAATTTTATGTATGCAACACAGGAAGATACAAGACTGAGAGGGTCTGATAACTTTAGCACCACATGGCCATGGCTTTCATGCAACAGTGACGCACGCTCGGCAAGTCCAGGGGTGTCAGGAAAAAGAAACAAACACACGTGCGTGCACACACACACACGCACACACACACACACACACACACACACACACACACCCGTGTCTAATAGGAACACTTACCAGGGCTGCCAATGGTGGGATCAGAAAGCCCATTGTTCCCACTTCTGGGGTTCCCTGGGCTAGAACCCCAGCTCATTCAGGCAGGTCCTGGTTGTTTTACTGATGTCTCTGTGTGGGAGTGAGGTCCTGGAGCTCTCCAGACTGTCATTTGCTGTCCAGCGCTCGACATTTTCTTCTGTGTACTATGGCCCTTCTCCTCCATACACAGTCACAATTAAGAAAATAAGAATCTGCAGACATTGCATTCAACTTCCTAATTGGAATGAAGCTTAAGAACACAAAGGAAAACACTTATGTGAATAACTTTGCTAAGGAACTTACGTTTATCTTTTGGAAGCTGTCAAAATGTTTAGGAGTAGTCTGTAAAAAGTTAAGCTTTTTAAATCAGGAAAAATAAATGATTCTTTATTGCTCCCTCTCACCAAACCCCCGCTCACCACAGCACCTATGACACAGGACTCACCTGATGAAACGCCTGCTCCCCACTGGCCTAGAGATTTCTGTCCTGAGTCATTCTCTAGCCCCTGTGTTCACCGCATTCCTAAGTCCACCGCAGCCAGTAGCATGATGAAGGAGGCCACGGAGCCCAAGGGATGACCTTTAAAAGAAGAGAAGGAAAATACCTCTCCCGTCCTCTGTGAGGTCACAGCCTTAATGGAGGCTGGAAGAAGTGAAAGTAAATGTCGGGAAAGAGAGTGTTTCTACATTGGTCCCTGACCTGCTGTATCCTTAAAGACAGGGTGGTGCACGTAACTGGAGTTAATATTTCCTGGGTGCACTTAGAAGATCCGGACCCAAAGTAGAAACCTGACCATTTGGCAAAAGACGGATCAATTCAGGAATCAAACTAAGTTTTTTTTTGTTTTTTGGTTTTTTCTCACCTGTTGTTTCATCATCAGGAACTCTGCCACCACCTGCCCTCCCCTGCATCCTTGGGCAGGGCCAATCCGAAAATCAAGCAGATAAATCTGAGGAAAGAGAAAGCAGCCATGAGAACCCAGGCTTTCAAAGTATTGTTAGATACACCAGACATGAATCGCCAACCACTCAGCTGGGGGTGACCCCTGCCAGCTTACCCACAGGCATGCGCAGACAGAAGGAACGATTTTTCCTCCCATGGTCAAGAGCAAGGCTGCATTGGCTCCTCGGCATGTAGGGAGTACATAATATCTCCATTTGGCAGGAAACAATGCAAATGATCGGGTGTTACACTTTGATTCGACTTACTGTTCACAGTTATTGTTTTATTAAGATTCAGTTCCTAGGATTAACATTAATTCCCAGGTAACCCTTACCATGGTCTCCTGGAGAGTCTTGTCTCCACAGCAAGGACACCTCTTCCAAAATTCTTATTTAATAATTCTTGGTGAAAGGAACCGTCATTTGTTCTCCAACACCCATTCCAGGTCTTTAGCACCCCACCTTCCCTGTGGCCCACCCCGCTCCCCCGGATGCAATTGTCCTCAGTCACCTTGGTTCCTCCCCACGTGGGAATCAGCAACATCAGAGCCTCCACCCTAGCTCTGCCCTCCATGGCCTTGGACCTGTGGCCAGGAGATTTTCTATCCATTTAATGGAGGATGGAACAATCTGAGGACCCATGTCATTTGACATTACATGTCAAACTCTGACCTGAGCGTCAGTGAAAATGTAATTGATTAAACAGAGCTCCTGGATATGGTGTTGGAAACCTAAAGAAGACCTAAAACTTAATCAGAAGGCTATGACCAGTGAGGGTTTACCAGGCAGAAAATCTGTGTGAATTCAGCAAAGGAACATCACCTGTGAAAGTAACTAGTATGCGGAGATTTTGAATGAAGACCATCACGGAGGGCGCCGCCTAGAATTCCCATGTAGAGAAATGACTGAATGAGTAGTATGTGAGTAATTTTTAACAGCCTCTCTTTCCTTGTCAACAGCAGGGATTTCATGCTGGAGAAGCGCTCACAGAATGCGATGAACATGAGGACATTCCGCGTACAGCAACCTTAACTCCACGTGTGTTGCACTTTCAGCCCGAATGCGAGAGACCTAAGCTAATTATACGAGAGGGAAATCATGCAGAACTCAGAAGGTGGAAGGCATTTAGTCACCCTCCAACCTTAGACAACATGAGAGAGTGCACCCTGGAGTGACTCTTGCAAATGTCCTGAACGTGTGAAAAAATTCGGCTGAAGCCTCGCATGTATACACCAACGGCTCGCACTGGAGGAGACGAACCTTATAAAGGTACTGCAGCCAGAGAGCTGACATTTATTCACACCAATAAACTCAAACAGGGGAGAAGCCCTATGCTTGGAACGACTGTGGAGGAGCTTTCGGTGACCATGCAACCCTTCAATATCATGAGCACATTCACACAGGAGAGAAACCACAATGAATGCCATTTATGTGAGAAAGCACTTAGCCAAAGCCATAACCTTAGTCATGGGTGAGAATTCACACTGATGAGAAACCCTACAAATGCAACGGATGTGGAAAAACCTTTAAACGCAGCTCTCACGCTTATACGCACTAGAAAACTCACAGGAGACACACCCTATGTCTGGAGTCCATGTGGTGCAGCCTTTACCCAGAGCTCCCACTTTTATAAACACCCGAGAATTCAAACCGAGTAGAAACCCTGTGCCTCTAATCAGTGATATTGAGTCTTCAGCCAGAAATTATCCCTTTTAACTCGCCAGGAAAGTCATGTGGAGAGAAACCCTGAGCCTGGAATCATGGTGGAAGAGCCTTCAGGTGGAGCTCCAGCCTCAGAATACACAGAGAACTCAGAGTGGGCTGCATCCCTGACACAGTAGAGAAGACAGCCCAAGGTTTACTACAAGGAGAGCCCTCTTGGGGTACACCATCGAATCACTGCTGGAGAAGAAATCGGATGAAATGGATGCTAGAGTTCCATTAGTCATGGACTCATGAGACATGACAGGGTTCACACTGAAAAAATAGTCTCAGTGTAATGAAGGAAGGACATTCTTCAGTGATTCCTTATTCCTGACTGAACAAGAAAGTGCTCACACTGAGGAGATGCCCATTCTAAAGAGGATGTGGAAAATCTTTCACTTGCTATTCACATCAGAAAACCCATACTGGGAAAATAGTCTATAAAGAATGTGTTAGCATGCAAGTGAGTCAATAATTAAGTCCTTCAGCCATTGTCTCCTTTTTGAATATACCATATAAATATGTTGAGAGTGAAGGGTTTTGAGAAGTGCTGAAAGCCATACTCAGGATCAAGTAAGGAGAAACGAAGCCAGCCTGCTTCAGTAGATCAGTATTTGCAAATATATAAGCACTACTGAGTGAGTATGTGTCATTCAACAGGATGAAAGATTGTGATGAGTAAGCATGGGCCCGTTTTCTGTTAATACTCTGTCACTGTTGATCAATTAGATACATTCTTTCTTTATAACATTATCATCATAGCTACACAGACTGGGATCAATCGGAAAACAACGATGAATGTTAACTGAAAATGTACAATATAGTATGATACGTGTTTACACTTCCATTAGCGTCCAAATATTTGTATACACGTTCGGGATGAATGCCTTCAAGGATAAATACACACATACTTTGTGATTAACCTCTGCTGCTTCAATTAATTCTATTACTTAACTTTCATTTACTATTTCCCATATGACTTTTTAAAAACATGTACATTAATTATATTTAAAGAAAGGTGAGTAATTGTGGGTTCATGGACAGGAAGAACTCAAGAATTCAGAGTCAGAGGTGGTTTAATGCCTACTTAGCATTTTGTAGCCCAGGGTTTCTTTGTTTTTTTTTTTTTTTCTTCTTTTTTTTTTTTTTTTTTTTTTTTTTTTGTCCAAGAAGAACAGATAGATATCTTCAGGACTGAGAAGGTGAAAGATCTTTGAAGACATAAAAAGAGTTCTACTTTAAGAATATATTAGAACGATAAGGGGTGGCATATACTAAATCATATAAACACAAAGGAGATCCCGCAGAGAGCCATTGGTGAGTCTACCTTTAAAGCTTTACTCTTTGATGTCGAAAAATGGTACTAAAAAACGTTCTGGGAGAAAGATCACCATAGAGACAGTGTCTATTTTGTCAATTAAACCTTCAAGAAGGCTAGCTAGAGAGAGCGCACAGGCTGCATGATGAGTTCTGGCCCTTTTTCAGTTCCCTTTCCTCTTCTTTGTTGGCCAAAACATTCGTTGTAGCCCTCGGGCCCACGGAAGTCTAATGGGTTGAGAAATGGTATCCTAGGGCCTGTAAAGGCCATCATGGGGACTTTCCTAGCATTCTAGAGGTTAAGACCTCACCTTCCAATGCAGGGAGGGCGGGTTCAATCCCTGGTCGGGGAGCTAAGATCTCACATGGCTTGCAACCAAAACACCACAACATAAAACAGTAACAATATTGTAACAAATTCAATAAAAGTCTTTTAACATGGTCCACATCAAAAAAAAAAAAATCTTAAACAAATATTTTTTTTAAACCCATGACGTTAGCTGCGACATTACTGTGTGTACGTGCATCTGAGTGCACACACACACACACACACCCATGCAAGGGAGGGACACTGTAACAACTATCTGATCATAAAGGGAAAATATGATTCAGGAATTATTAGCATAAAGGATTCATGCAGGAGAAAAATAAGCTAAATCACCTTGTTCATTCATTTATAAATTTTTCAATTATGAAATATTTAATGAGAACTTCCAACATTTCGGAACCTGGATTGTTACGTTGATTCAACTGTAAATAACACAATGCCTTTCTCTTCATAGAACTCTCTATTCTAAGGCAGGTAATAAGAATAAATTGCAAACTAATATTTCTGACATTAAGAAAAATAGACACGTTCATACGTTGTACAGTTACCAAATGTCACTACTAGTCTACAATAGAAAGTTGGCTGTACCTAAAACAAAATTGACATTTAAAGCAGTCTCAGTTCTGGAATTTTGAAAAGTAATATATGTTTAGAAAGACTGGTTAGTAAAAGTATTTTACAAAATCCTCCATTTTGGAAAACTTTGTCTGCATGAATTGGGGAGAGCAAAGCTAGATTTCCTGTCTTAAGATGAAGGTTTGCTCTTCTCTATATTGCAAAACAAGTACTTTAAAGTTTGTTAGCATTCAAACCTATACGTTTGAAAATTAGTAACGAGTTTTCTTTTTTTTTTCCTGTACGCGGGCCTCTCACTGTTGTGGCCTCTCCCGTTGCGGAGCACAGGCTCCAGACACGCAGGTTCAGCGGCCATGGCTCACGGGCCCAGCTGCTCCACGGCACGTGAGATCCTCCCGGACCGGGGCACGAACCCGTGTCCCCTGCATCGGCAGGGGGACTCTCAGCCACGGCGCCACAGGGGAAGCCCGGTAACGATTATTATAAGGATAATAATTCCATTGTACGTGCCTGTTAAAATCCCTTCCATCATCCATTTTATTCAAAATTCAAGGGGTTACCCCTTTAAAGGATAACAGACAAGAGGATTGCTATCTTGCTCTTTATATTGGGCTCTTGAATTCTTTCTAATTTTTTTGAGAACCCAAAGCAATCCAAAAGAACGCATTTACCATAAAATCCAGAATTTCCCGGTGTGTTCTTTAGTGTATAGAGTCCCAATGCGATTATATACACTATTGGTAAATTCGAAATTAAATATATTCCTAAATACAAAATAAAAATCTAAAAATGCACTTACTTATATGTTTCATTATGCAATAATGCCCTTTTAAGAAAGAAATGGCTTCCCAGACGCAAGAATACCTGGAAGTTGCATAATATGTTTTTATAGTAATTCTTACAGTAATGTCGATTTATTGTAAATCTTAAGGTTTCTCTTTTCACTACTGTTCACGTTGTAGTGACTCGCACAACCGAAAGAGCCTCAATTCACTAAATGTTCTCCTTGCCCCAATAGCGAAATCTGCCCATCTGGTCGACCTTGCCGCCGCAAACGCCAAGTGACGTGCAACTGGTGTGAACTTCAACGGGAAGTATCCAGATGGCACACGAGCGAAGGCGCACCGCCACACCGCTGACACCCGTCCTCGAAACAGGACACCGTCGTTGCCATTTCTTGCTCTGGGGGGTCCTGCCCTCCGCACGCGCGTCTCTAGGCCGTTCACTGTCTGCAGAGCTTCTTCAGGGAAGCTAAGGACAACCGCGCCCTTGCAGGACCGCGTTCAGGCTCGTGTCTCCTCCCGACTCTCACGTATGCCCCAGGCGTTCCCCGTTTCCCAGAGAGAAACGTCTACCACTTAGGACCACCGAAGCCTAGGAGGAACTGCCGCCCCTCCACGAGCGCCCTACACGCTTGCCCTCGACACACCGCGGTGAGCGGACCTGAACAGGTTCGAAACGCAAGCGCCACGCTGACGAGGCTACCAGGAAGTTGGGACGGGAGCTCCCTGCATAGACGCCCGTTTAAGCTGCCGGGTGGATGCGGTCTGTTGACAGGCATCCCATGCCCCTGCCTCGGTGCAAGTTGCGCCCCCGGGACCGCCTCGCCTGGGACCCGGAGCAACCGAAGTGGCCCCTGTTGCGCAGCCAGACCGCCACGACTGCACCGGCATGACCCGGGCCCCCAAGGCGGCGAGGACGCACCGACGCATCGTGACACACGGAGTACGACGTCGGGCACGGACGTCCTCTCCTGGTCACGCGTAGCAGGACGTCGGGTGGGGGGGAGTCTCCGCGGGCCAAGGGACACCAGGGAGTGCTGGTCGACCGGCGCAGACCTCCCCCTAACCCGCCCAAGGAGCTCAGCGGCGGCCCCACAACACACGGCTCTCCACATTCAATCTCCGGGGAGAGCAGGCATCGCCCACCGCTCCGCACCACCGCGACGGTCGCCGCCAGCGTCGCCGGCCTCCCGGAACTCTGGCCCGCGCCTGGCGGGCGAATCACATCCCTCGCCAAGTTCGCCAAAGCTCAGGAGGGAAGGGACAATATAAAAGCGGCCGCCAGGTGGCTCCCGACAACGGGCTTGAACGTCCGCGGGATGGATTCTGATCGCTGGACGGCGGCGGATCACCTCCGACCGCCCAAATGCTCGCGTTCGTCTCCGGGCGTCCGCCTAGGAGCTACCTGCCTGCCAGTTCGGCTCGGCATGGCACGACGCGACCCCAGCAGCGGACGGGGCTGGGAAGATTTGGGCAGGAGGCTGACGCGAAGGAGATGCGCTCCTCACGGTAATGTAGAGAATTCTGCAGTCAGAAGCCTGACTCGGAAGACTTGGGTTGCCTCAGTGCCCAGCCTCTTACCTCCGGATCAGGAGACCAGAGCAATTCACTTGCTTTCTCCAATTCTCTCTGCCCACCCTACACCCGTGCAGCTCTTCTCTCCATGAGCCTAGAGCTGCTTTCCCAAGCAAGACAAGCCCATGCCATTGCAGGTAGGAGCCAAGGAGACAACTGAACATTTGCATCTGGACCCATTAGAGAAATTTTATGTATGCAACACAGGAAGATACAAGACTGAGAGGGTCTGATAACTTTAGCACCACATGGCCATGGCTTTCATGCAACAGTGACGCACGCTCGGCAAGTCCAGGGGTGTCAGGAAAAAGAAACAAACACACGTGCGCGCACACACACACACGCACACACACACACACACACACACACACACACACACCCGTGTCTAATAGGAACACTTACCAGGGCTGCCAATGGTGGGATCAGAAAGCCCATTGTTCCCACTTCTGGGGTTCCCTGGGCTAGAACCCCAGCTCATTCAGGCAGGTCCTGGTTGTTTTACTGATGTCTCTGTGTGGGAGTGAGGTCCTGGAGCTCTCCAGACTGTCATTTGCTGTCCAGCGCTCGACATTTTCTTCTGTGTACTATGGCCCTTCTCCTCCATACACAGTCACAATTAAGAAAATAAGAATCTGCAGACATTGCATTCAACTTCCTAATTGGAATGAAGCTTAAGAACACAAAGGAAAACACTTATGTGAATAACTTTGCTAAGGAACTTACGTTTATCTTTTGGAAGCTGTCAAAATGTTTAGGAGTAGTCTGTAAAAAGTTAAGCTTTTTAAATCAGGAAAAATAAATGATTCTTTATTGCTCCCTCTCACCAAACCCCCGCTCACCACAGCACCTATGACACAGGACTCACCTGATGAAACGCCTGCTCCCCACTGGCCTAGAGATTTCTGTCCTGAGTCATTCTCTAGCCCCTGTGTTCACCGCATTCCTAAGTCCACCGCAGCCAGTAGCATGATGAAGGAGGCCACGGAGCCCAAGGGATGACCTTTAAAAGAAGAGAAGGAAAATACCTCTCCCGTCCTCTGTGAGGTCACAGCCTTAATGGAGGCTGGAAGAAGTGAAAGTAAATGTCGGGAAAGAGAGTGTTTCTACATTGGTCCCTGACCTGCTGTATCCTTAAAGACAGGGTGGTGCACGTAACTGGAGTTAATATTTCCTGGGTGCACTTAGAAGATCCGGACCCAAAGTAGAAACCTGACCATTTGGCAAAAGACGGATCAATTCAGGAATCAAACTAAGTTTTTTTTTGTTTTTTGGTTTTTTCTCACCTGTTGTTTCATCATCAGGAACTCTGCCACCACCTGCCCTCCCCTGCATCCTTGGGCAGGGCCAATCCGAAAATCAAGCAGATAAATCTGAGGAAAGAGAAAGCAGCCATGAGAACCCAGGCTTTCAAAGTATTGTTAGATACACCAGACATGAATCGCCAACCACTCAGCTGGGGGTGACCCCTGCCAGCTTACCCACAGGCATGCGCAGACAGAAGGAACGATTTTTCCTCCCATGGTCAAGAGCAAGGCTGCATTGGCTCCTCGGCATGTAGGGAGTACATAATATCTCCATTTGGCAGGAAACAATGCAAATGATCGGGTGTTACACTTTGATTCGACTTACTGTTCACAGTTATTGTTTTATTAAGATTCAGTTCCTAGGATTAACATTAATTCCCAGGTAACCCTTACCATGGTCTCCTGGAGAGTCTTGTCTCCACAGCAAGGACACCTCTTCCAAAATTCTTATTTAATAATTCTTGGTGAAAGGAACCGTCATTTGTTCTCCAACACCCATTCCAGGTCTTTAGCACCCCACCTTCCCTGTGGCCCACCCCGCTCCCCCGGATGCAATTGTCCTCAGTCACCTTGGTTCCTCCCCACGTGGGAATCAGCAACATCAGAGCCTCCACCCTAGCTCTGCCCTCCATGGCCTTGGACCTGTGGCCAGGAGATTTTCTATCCATTTAATGGAGGATGGAACAATCTGAGGACCCATGTCATTTGACATTACATGTCAAACTCTGACCTGAGCGTCAGTGAAAATGTAATTGATTAAACAGAGCTCCTGGATATGGTGTTGGAAACCTAAAGAAGACCTAAAACTTAATCAGAAGGCTATGACCAGTGAGGGTTTACCAGGCAGAAAATCTGTGTGAATTCAGCAAAGGAACATCACCTGTGAAAGTAACTAGTATGCGGAGATTTTGAATGAAGACCATCACGGAGGGCGCCGCCTAGAATTCCCATGTAGAGAAATGACTGAATGAGTAGTATGTGAGTAATTTTTAACAGCCTCTCTTTCCTTGTCAACAGCAGGGATTTCATGCTGGAGAAGCGCTCACAGAATGCGATGAACATGAGGACATTCCGCGTACAGCAACCTTAACTCCACGTGTGTTGCACTTTCAGCCCGAATGCGAGAGACCTAAGCTAATTATACGAGAGGGAAATCATGCAGAACTCAGAAGGTGGAAGGCATTTAGTCACCCTCCAACCTTAGACAACATGAGAGAGTGCACCCTGGAGTGACTCTTGCAAATGTCCTGAACGTGTGAAAAAATTCGGCTGAAGCCTCGCATGTATACACCAACGGCTCGCACTGGAGGAGACGAACCTTATAAAGGTACTGCAGCCAGAGAGCTGACATTTATTCACACCAATAAACTCAAACAGGGGAGAAGCCCTATGCTTGGAACGACTGTGGAGGAGCTTTCGGTGACCATGCAACCCTTCAATATCATGAGCACATTCACACAGGAGAGAAACCACAATGAATGCCATTTATGTGAGAAAGCACTTAGCCAAAGCCATAACCTTAGTCATGGGTGAGAATTCACACTGATGAGAAACCCTACAAATGCAACGGATGTGGAAAAACCTTTAAACGCAGCTCTCACGCTTATACGCACTAGAAAACTCACAGGAGACACACCCTATGTCTGGAGTCCATGTGGTGCAGCCTTTACCCAGAGCTCCCACTTTTATAAACACCCGAGAATTCAAACCGAGTAGAAACCCTGTGCCTCTAATCAGTGATATTGAGCCTTCAGCCAGAAATTATCCCTTTTAACTCGCCAGGAAAGTCATGTGGAGAGAAACCCTGAGCCTGGAATCATGGTGGAAGAGCCTTCAGGTGGAGCTCCAGCCTCAGAATACACAGAGAACTCAGAGTGGGCTGCATCCCTGACACAGTAGAGAAGACAGCCCAAGGTTTACTACAAGGAGAGCCCTCTTGGGGTACACCATCGAATCACTGCTGGAGAAGAAATCGGATGAAATGGATGCTAGAGTTCCATTAGTCATGGACTCATGAGACATGACAGGGTTCACACTGAAAAAATAGTCTCAGTGTAATGAAGGAAGGACATTCTTCAGTGATTCCTTATTCCTGACTGAACAAGAAAGTGCTCACACTGAGGAGATGCCCATTCTAAAGAGGATGTGGAAAATCTTTCACTTGCTATTCACATCAGAAAACCCATACTGGGAAAATAGTCTATAAAGAATGTGTTAGCATGCAAGTGAGTCAATAATTAAGTCCTTCAGCCATTGTCTCCTTTTTGAATATACCATATAAATATGTTGAGAGTGAAGGGTTTTGAGAAGTGCTGAAAGCCATACTCAGGATCAAGTAAGGAGAAACGAAGCCAGCCTGCTTCAGTAGATCAGTATTTGCAAATATATAAGCACTACTGAGTGAGTATGTGTCATTCAACAGGATGAAAGATTGTGATGAGTAAGCATGGGCCCGTTTTCTGTTAATACTCTGTCACTGTTGATCAATTAGATACATTCTTTCTTTATAACATTATCATCATAGCTACACAGACTGGGATCAATCGGAAAACAACGATGAATGTTAACTGAAAATGTACAATATAGTATGATACGTGTTTACACTTCCATTAGCGTCCAAATATTTGTATACACGTTCGGGATGAATGCCTTCAAGGATAAATACACACATACTTTGTGATTAACCTCTGCTGCTTCAATTAATTCTATTACTTAACTTTCATTTACTATTTCCCATATGACTTTTTAAAAACATGTACATTAATTATATTTAAAGAAAGGTGAGTAATTGTGGGTTCATGGACAGGAAGAACTCAAGAATTCAGAGTCAGAGGTGGTTTAATGCCTACTTAGCATTTTGTAGCCCAGGGTTTCTTTGTTTTTTTTTTTTTTTCTTCTTTTTTTTTTTTTTTTTTTTTTTTTTTTTGTCCAAGAAGAACAGATAGATATCTTCAGGACTGAGAAGGTGAAAGATCTTTGAAGACATAAAAAGAGTTCTACTTTAAGAATATATTAGAACGATAAGGGGTGGCATATACTAAATCATATAAACACAAAGGAGATCCCGCAGAGAGCCATTGGTGAGTCTACCTTTAAAGCTTTACTCTTTGATGTCGAAAAATGGTACTAAAAAACGTTCTGGGAGAAAGATCACCATAGAGACAGTGTCTATTTTGTCAATTAAACCTTCAAGAAGGCTAGCTAGAGAGAGCGCACAGGCTGCATGATGAGTTCTGGCCCTTTTTCAGTTCCCTTTCCTCTTCTTTGTTGGCCAAAACATTCGTTGTAGCCCTCGGGCCCACGGAAGTCTAATGGGTTGAGAAATGGTATCCTAGGGCCTGTAAAGGCCATCATGGGGACTTTCCTAGCATTCTAGAGGTTAAGACCTCACCTTCCAATGCAGGGAGGGCGGGTTCAATCCCTGGTCGGGGAGCTAAGATCTCACATGGCTTGCAACCAAAACACCACAACATAAAACAGTAACAATATTGTAACAAATTCAATAAAAGTCTTTTAACATGGTCCACATCAAAAAAAAAAAAATCTTAAACAAATATTTTTTTTAAACCCATGACGTTAGCTGCGACATTACTGTGTGTACGTGCATCTGAGTGCACACACACACACACACACCCATGCAAGGGAGGGACACTGTAACAACTATCTGATCATAAAGGGAAAATATGATTCAGGAATTATTAGCATAAAGGATTCATGCAGGAGAAAAATAAGCTAAATCACCTTGTTCATTCATTTATAAATTTTTCAATTATGAAATATTTAATGAGAACTTCCAACATTTCGGAACCTGGATTGTTACGTTGATTCAACTGTAAATAACACAATGCCTTTCTCTTCATAGAACTCTCTATTCTAAGGCAGGTAATAAGAATAAATTGCAAACTAATATTTCTGACATTAAGAAAAATAGACACGTTCATACGTTGTACAGTTACCAAATGTCACTACTAGTCTACAATAGAAAGTTGGCTGTACCTAAAACAAAATTGACATTTAAAGCAGTCTCAGTTCTGGAATTTTGAAAAGTAATATATGTTTAGAAAGACTGGTTAGTAAAAGTATTTTACAAAATCCTCCATTTTGGAAAACTTTGTCTGCATGAATTGGGGAGAGCAAAGCTAGATTTCCTGTCTTAAGATGAAGGTTTGCTCTTCTCTATATTGCAAAACAAGTACTTTAAAGTTTGTTAGCATTCAAACCTATACGTTTGAAAATTAGTAACGAGTTTTCTTTTTTTTTTCCTGTACGCGGGCCTCTCACTGTTGTGGCCTCTCCCGTTGCGGAGCACAGGCTCCAGACACGCAGGTTCAGCGGCCATGGCTCACGGGCCCAGCTGCTCCACGGCACGTGAGATCCTCCCGGACCGGGGCACGAACCCGTGTCCCCTGCATCGGCAGGGGGACTCTCAGCCACGGCGCCACAGGGGAAGCCCGGTAACGATTATTATAAGGATAATAATTCCATTGTACGTGCCTGTTAAAATCCCTTCCATCATCCATTTTATTCAAAATTCAAGGGGTTACCCCTTTAAAGGATAACAGACAAGAGGATTGCTATCTTGCTCTTTATATTGGGCTCTTGAATTCTTTCTAATTTTTTTGAGAACCCAAAGCAATCCAAAAGAACGCATTTACCATAAAATCCAGAATTTCCCGGTGTGTTCTTTAGTGTATAGAGTCCCAATGCGATTATATACACTATTGGTAAATTCGAAATTAAATATATTCCTAAATACAAAATAAAAATCTAAAAATGCACTTACTTATATGTTTCATTATGCAATAATGCCCTTTTAAGAAAGAAATGGCTTCCCAGACGCAAGAATACCTGGAAGTTGCATAATATGTTTTTATAGTAATTCTTACAGTAATGTCGATTTATTGTAAATCTTAAGGTTTCTCTTTTCACTACTGTTCACGTTGTAGTGACTCGCACAACCGAAAGAGCCTCAATTCACTAAATGTTCTCCTTGCCCCAATAGCGAAATCTGCCCATCTGGTCGACCTTGCCGCCGCAAACGCCAAGTGACGTGCAACTGGTGTGAACTTCAACGGGAAGTATCCAGATGGCACACGAGCGAAGGCGCACCGCCACACCGCTGACACCCGTCCTCGAAACAGGACACCGTCGTTGCCATTTCTTGCTCTGGGGGGTCCTGCCCTCCGCACGCGCGTCTCTAGGCCGTTCACTGTCTGCAGAGCTTCTTCAGGGAAGCTAAGGACAACCGCGCCCTTGCAGGACCGCGTTCAGGCTCGTGTCTCCTCCCGACTCTCACGTATGCCCCAGGCGTTCCCCGTTTCCCAGAGAGAAACGTCTACCACTTAGGACCACCGAAGCCTAGGAGGAACTGCCGCCCCTCCACGAGCGCCCTACACGCTTGCCCTCGACACACCGCGGTGAGCGGACCTGAACAGGTTCGAAACGCAAGCGCCACGCTGACGAGGCTACCAGGAAGTTGGGACGGGAGCTCCCTGCATAGACGCCCGTTTAAGCTGCCGGGTGGATGCGGTCTGTTGACAGGCATCCCATGCCCCTGCCTCGGTGCAAGTTGCGCCCCCCGGGACCGCCTCGCCTGGGACCCGGAGCAACCGAAGTGGCCCCTGTTGCGCAGCCAGACCGCCACGACTGCACCGGCATGACCCGGGCCCCCAAGGCGGCGAGGACGCACCGACGCATCGTGACACACGGAGTACGACGTCGGGCACGGACGTCCTCTCCTGGTCACGCGTAGCAGGACGTCGGGTGGGGGGGAGTCTCCGCGGGCCAAGGGACACCAGGGAGTGCTGGTCGACCGGCGCAGACCTCCCCCTAACCCGCCCAAGGAGCTCAGCGGCGGCCCCACAACACACGGCTCTCCACATTCAATCTCCGGGGAGAGCAGGCATCGCCCACCGCTCCGCACCACCGCGACGGTCGCCGCCAGCGTCGCCGGCCTCCCGGAACTCTGGCCCGCGCCTGGCGGGCGAATCACATCCCTCGCCAAGTTCGCCAAAGCTCAGGAGGGAAGGGACAATATAAAAGCGGCCGCCAGGTGGCTCCCGACAACGGGCTTGAACGTCCGCGGGATGGATTCTGATCGCTGGACGGCGGCGGATCACCTCCGACCGCCCAAATGCTCGCGTTCGTCTCCGGGCGTCCGCCTAGAGCTACCTGCCTGCCAGTTCGGCTCGGCATGGCACGACGCGACCCCAGCAGCGGACGGGGCTGGGAAGATTTGGGCAGGAGGCTGACGCGAAGGAGATGCGCTCCTCACGGTAATGTAGAGAATTCTGCAGTCAGAAGCCTGACTCGGAAGACTTGGG